>NC_056739.1:246440069-246507569 GCF_019279795.1 Protopterus annectens | reverse complement strand
ACACAATGACAATTGTTCATTTGATTATTACATAGTATGCCAGTCGCACGCACACATGCATATTCACACACTCATGTATGTAGTCTGTACGTGGCCAAATTTAACTGAAAAAGGTTTCCAGATCAGACTATACCAGGCAGATAAAAATGAATGTCTTCTTGGCACGAAAACTACATATACTCATCATAATAAACAAAGACATAGTTAACATTTAAAACTACATAGGAGGAAGGATTTTCTTTGAAAATGGATGGTCATTGCTGCATAGTTTTTACACCACTACAGTAATGGCCAGTGCTCCAGTAATATACTACTACTGTGGACAGAAAATACAAGACTGAATGCAGACAGCAACGGAGTCAATGTTTACTAAAGAAATTGAGAAGCCGAATAATGAACTTCAGGTGGTGTGGTGTGTAGAAAACAAAAAAGGCAAAAAAAGTCATCCTCATTACATCAAATTGGAAATGTAAACAGTCTGCGCCCCCTTTCTGCTGCATTTTTTCAGGCTTACCATCCTTTCCTACAACCCATAAACCATCTCTAATTTAAGACTGCGGCTGAAGTGGAACTTAATGGCATTGGGGGGGGGGTGCTACCAACACTAGTCTGGAACAGTATAATACCACACGTAAAATCAATAGTACTAATACTGTAAAATGGTCATAAAATGAGACAAATACTTAAAAAGAACATGATTCCCCATACCTTCAGTTTAACAGTCAACATTGCTAAGACCTACCAGCTAAGTTTGGGTTAACATTTTGATACAGACATACATAACTCAAGCTTAACATTTACTTCTAACCATTTGCTTAACACTTCCATTTAATGTTTTTATTTCACATCAACCCATAACAGACAAAAAAATAAAGTATAAGCACAAGGCACATCTGTAGTGTACAAATAAAGTACCTTTGGTAAGTTCACTGATGAAACTATGCTAAGTGGCAAATGTAACTCCCCAATGGGGTGTGTTTGTCATCTGGCTAATAATCCCCTTTGAGGCCCATATTGCATCCACCACCTTGAGAGTAGAGTAGAGTATAGAGCTTGTTCTCTACGTGACCAACTTCCCACAGCAGCTCCCCTAATTTAACATTGTGGCAATCACTTGCTGTCGCCATTTCTTTGTTTTGATCTTCAGCCAGAAGCAGCACCAGATTTAAAGCCATCAAATCAGTGAACCTCTCACTCTATAGGGTTCCCATTAAGACATAACTGGGATTTGCTTCAAGAGCTCCAAGTAATACAAAGCCTAGTCTGTTTGCAATTGCAATCTGGGCAACCATAAAATTTATGTAGCCAGCCAGTCAACCACCCCCCCAGGATATACTGGGGAACATGCTGGCCAACTGCACTGGGATGTAAAAAAACAGTCAGCTGAAAAATCTATATCATCTCAGCTTTGTTGCATAGCTAGGAAGGAGTTACACCAGCCCATGAAAGGGAAACTTAAGCTCACAGTTCTGTTCCTGCCTGTGCACTACCACCAACCACTTATATGGGTCAAGTGATCTGCCCCGTGTCTAAGACATCTACCCCCTCCTACTCCTCATTACCCACAGTCGCCTATGAAACAGTCACATCTGGCAGCATGTGTCTTGTAAGATACTCCTGATAAACATATAAAGAAAGGGGCCATGCAAGTACGTGTCCTCTGAATTCATATAAACCAGACAGTACTCTCCTCAGGAAAAGCAAGACAGCTGTGAACAGTGGAAGATGAGAAAGGAAGGATGGATTAATCTGGAATGACGACAACAAGATTAGAAAGCATTAAACTAGAATAAAAAAAAAAAAAAAAAAAAAAGTATACAGCCTATTAGGAAAAGGTCTCAAATCTCTCTGCACCTTGAACACGTTTCAAAAGTAATCCCCAAGAACCACAAGTTTAACAGTACAAGGGACACCAACTCAGTCTGCAGTAACAACCAAGTCATTATATAAAAATTGGAACCACTTTATTTTATATTTTATCATCAGTGTAGTACACCAACCACAAATGACCAATCTTGTGGGCACTGCCAGAGTGAAAATTCACCAAAGGGGAAAAAAAAAAAGGGAAATAAATCAGAAAAAGTAGCAGTTCTGAACTGAAAGTAAAAACGAAAACTTGTAGCAACAATGAATAGATGTAGCAACAATTACAAGAACCTACATTTTTTACATCATGATGGAAATGCTGGAGGAGGGGTAATGAGAGTCAATGCGAGAGAGGGTGGAAAGTGATGGAGTGAAGGGGTTTTAACAGTTGAGAAAGATTAACTGAGACTGACCACTGGTGAGGTGGCCTGCTGTGTGGCATGCACAATTTGAAGTTCAGCTCTGAAGTGAGGGAGTGAGACTGTAGTTCCTTTATGTGGTGGTGGGGAAGAACTGCCATGGTTTAGGGGCACTGATGAATAAAAACGTGGGTGGTACACGTTTAGCCTGGTGTGGGGGATTTGAGAGAGTCATTGTTTGGACAGGTGATCAAGGTAGCCATGTGCATGCTTGCTATAAAGTTTGGCAGTTAATAACCATTTGGCTGTTTTAAGGGGGAAGCAGTAATGCCCATGAGAGAGTTAGTGATGTGACAGATTTTGTTTTCGATAGTCTATTGTGGAGAAGTTTTTTCTAATTGTCTGTAGCTTTTACGGGTAGTCCATATTAGAGTCAAATCAAAATGACTTTTGCCTGTAGCTGCCCTGGCTGGGTTGGATGAAAAGGCTATAGAAAAAAAATTGACTCTAGTGTGTAAAACAGCATTTGTGATGTCCATTTGTAAATTAAATTAAAGGGACAAAAAAAGGTACCATGCTATTTTGTAACCAAAAGCTTACCAAACAGAAATAGCCAACAGTTAACAGATCCATCATGCACATTTACAAGAGGAGTTGGCTATTGCTCACAAGTGAAACACAGATCAGACTGAGGCAGTATACCAGTTTCAAAATGTACAATGTAACTTTGCATTTAAAATACATAAGCTAGATACTCCCAATAGACCAGCATACAGAATGGTTAACAAGAAACTGTCACGATTCGTACTTTGGCCTTCCAAAATGTGGCACTCTGTTCCTTCACCAAAATTCACAAAAAATCTAGAATCAATACGGCCCACCTACCTGGCCAGCAAAAGAACTGCTGGCTTCAGAGGCACAACTCTATTCTCTGTTCAAATATGTTTAGCAGCACAGATTATTTCCAATGAGAAATAAAACTTGTGCCAGCAGTATTCATTGAAGTTAGAACTGTTTACAGAGGTACCAGATGGCAAGGTAAACTGTATGACAAACTAAATTTGAAACGGTGATCAGCAGCAATCACCTCCATAACCGGAATCTGAGAAAAGACTGTAGCCTGAATTTTTTCAGTTTTTTTGTCCATGACTCAGTGGACGACAAAATAACTGAACAAGATCCCAGCCGAGGACAGAAAAACACCATCCTTGCTCAACTCAGCTTGACACCATTTCTGAACTTATGGTGAAAAAAAAAATATAGGATTCAACATTCCCTTCACTACCCACTCTCCAGCATTGCATTTAACACAGGTTATACAACATGCAACTCCTATAAAAGCCTACAAAACAGAACTACTCTTCATAACATGCCCTCCCTGCTATACTTCTGACTAAGTTTTAGATAAAAAGTACCATACTCACAAAATCAGGATTGTAGCATGTCATTGTAAAGCGATGCCTGAAGTCCACAACTTGGCTCTCAAGAATATCCACTCGCATCTTTTCCTTTTCAGTGTCGCCACCTACAGAGAAAGCTTTAACTCAGTGCTACACAGAATAAACACACATCACAAACGCATGCATTTCAAAAGCAGTGATGCCTTTTAAGGAGCTGAACAATTTAAACCACACAGGGAGGGTGAAACCATTTTTTTTGGAGGGGGGCAAGGGACAGTAGGTCATATAACACGAGCAATAAGTGGCAAATAAGCTGCGACCAGCTCTAACAAAGATATGGAGGTCATTCTTAGTCAAGATCTCCCATTTCTATCCTCTTTGGGGCCACTTTCTTTACATTTTGTTACTATCCAAGTAGATGAATTGTTACAGCTATAATCTTTCAGCAGTACATATTATGTCAGCATTTTATTGTTTCAGCAATGTACCACCAAACTGTGCCCCTGTGGATGTACATGTTTAGTTCTCTGCTACTCATGCCCAAACAATTGGGAACCAACCAATATGTAAATTGTATTGGGAAGCCTGGCTAGGCTTAAAAATGCCCTTTAAGTCGATTGTCACAATTGTAGAACAGGCTGTCTGTGAACTCAAGGTAGGCCATATTAAAATATAAGAGCATGGCTAATGGCCAACTCTAAGTCACCCATTCCTACTAAAGCATTCCTCTATTAAGTCATTCTACACATTGCCGTATGTTTAACTTTTCAAACTGACAGAAAAATGTACAGTAGTAAAACTGGCAGCTGTACATATTCTGTCAATGTTTGCTGACTACATTCAAAATGTCTTGGTAATGCTGGATTCAGTAACACTTCTTTTGATGTTTCACCTAACAAGAGGTTGTGTGACCTCAGAAGAGGTCAAAAAGTAAAAAATGATATGATATGATGTGGTGTTCCTCCCCCCCCAACTTCTGGTGCTTTAAAAAGTCAATTACTTTCTTTGGTAGCATCATTTAAGACTGCCTCTATACAGAGCAGTAACCCAAACCATTTACCAGTATGCTTCTAGCATATGCAAAATGTACTTTGCTAGATGGGGAAGGCCAAATTAAGGCACTGTGCTACCAACACACCTTACTAACTAATCTCTTCTTGGTTCATAGGTGTGTACTAGGCTAATGGCCCTGGGGCCTTTACAAGCCTAGCCATAGGATTACCCTGCCATAGTGCCACCCAACCTTAGTTTCCAGTGCCTCTGTTAAGTAGAGCCACTGGTGATATCTCCAGGGTGAATTTTCTTGTTTCTCATCCACTCATCAATATTTCTCTTGAAGAGGGTCAGCGAGGTGCTCTGCTATGACATGTATGGGAAGTCTGCGAACATTTGTCAGCCAGAGTCCCTTCGTGTTGGCCTGGACTTCAGAGAAGTAGATACCAAACAGGAGAGGACCCACAATCAAACCCTGTGGGACTCCACTCGTGACTAATCGTCAGTCTGACTTGGAGTCAACTACTTTCACACTGTGGGTTCTGTGAGCCAATTTGCAACCCACCTAGTGATATAGGGGTCAATGCCAAGCTTAGTGAGTTTTTCTAGGATTCCCGAGTGGGGAATGGTATCAAAGGCCTTGGCCAGATCAAGGTAGGCTGTAAGAACCACCTTGTCTCCCATGCACAGCTCTGGTGACTGACTTAAAGAAGTCGATCAAGTTGAGTAGGCACGATTTACCCTTCACAAAACCAAACTGTGCGGGATCCACAGTTTGGAGATTCCCTGTATCCTTGTTTATTAGGACCATGTTGATGCGTTCCATAGCTTTGCATATCAGGACTAGTCAGGCTAATGGAGCAATAGTTTCCAGGGTCTGTAGTCGCTCCTCCGAGGGATAACTGTAGCAGTGCACTATTTGGCAGGGACAAAGCCTGAGGTGAGGCTGTGCTTGAACAGAAATCACAGCCAAAGCCTGAGGTGAGGCTGTGATTAAACAGAGCACACAGGTGAGCTGCCAGTCCACTCTGTAGTTCATGTAGAACACAACCAGGGATATTGTCAGGTCCTACAGAAGCTGTATTCTTGGACTTGGACAGTGCTGTTTTAACCTGTGCAGCAGTAAAACCGGGTGCCTGGCAATCTATTGGTATTGTGTTGGCATTGAATCTGCCAGTATACTGGCAATATCCGTTGGCTCGGTATAGGAGGTACCATTAAGCAGTAGCTCAGAGCAAATATGGGTATCACCATGGAGATTCTTTACATAACTATAGAAAGCCTTGCGATTGTCTTTACTACCTGCTGCAATTCTGTTGTCACACCTAGCTTCACTGGACTTGATGAGGGATCTCAACTTTTTGTTGAAGGCAGATTAGGGAGTTTTTCCAAGCTTGGGACTTCACCTTATTCTGCATCAGATTCCCCCTTCAGATGGTGGAGTTAGATTATGACAGGGGACCGCCAGATTGGCTTCCTTTTTTTGCATGGGTGACGAAGTTAGCCACCTCTATTTTTAGGATCCCAAAGATAGCTTTGGAGAAGTTTTTCATGGTGGTTAACTTTGCTGGGGGGGGTGGATTTCCAAGGTGATTAGTTTGTTGTCAGATCTAAAACGGGAAGGAGCTGACTATTGGTGTAGAGCAACGGTCATCCATGGTAGTAATGATCAGATCAAGGATGTTGCTACTGCTAGTTTGGGTAAGAACAAGCTGGTCTAGGGCACTGGAATTAATGAACTCCAGGAAACATTGGGCAAGTGTCGTTCGGCAACTGTATTGGTACAGGAATAGTTCACTCAGTTAATGCAGGGGTAACTGAAGTTGCCTAGAAAGAGAGAGTGTTAGGTTGAAACCTAATATTCTCCATGGTGCTTAGGAACGTGGAGTGCGAGTCTTAGGACATGGTTAGGGACCTACAGCAGGCTACGACTTGAATCGCTGTCTTACCCAATGTTAACTGCACCTGAAGTATCTCTGATGAGTTATGTTGGGCTACAAGTCTGGAGGTGTGCGCATCCTTTATGAATATGGAGACACCACCGCCTTTGGAGCTTCGGACTAAGTTCTGGGGCCAAAAGGTGTGGAATGAGAATGTTATAGCCTGGTAGCGCAGGGGTGCTTTCTGCTGCCTTGAACCAGGTCTGTTACAGCACAAATGTCGATGTTCTCCATTTTAAGGATTGCCTCAAGCGAGTGCATTGCGATTTAGACTTCTAGTGTTGAGCAACATGACCCTCAGATTGCATGCATTTGTTTGTAGTTGTTAACGGTGGTAATTTGGTCTTTGAAACACTGCCTAAAAAGGCACTATAGGGGTGGCAAGAGCTTTGGCCAGTATCCATAAGCCCAGGGGTGACAGATGCAGGCCATCTCTGGCAAAGCAGAGATCTGTCAATCATGTCATCCCAGGCAGACAGATACTGGATCCCCTTAGAATGACACCAGAAACTTAGCCAATTGTTGAAATCAATCATTTTCTGCTTGTACTGTGGTATCATTCTGAGTGATGGTAGGATGCTACTCAAGGCTAGGGTCATACCTGCCTGGGCTACATAATCTGAGAGCTCCTCCATGTAGTCCGGGGAGGTACGTCTTAGGTCATTCACATCCACATATACAACGACAAGTCACATTTGTACCTGTTGTTGAATGTTTTGAATCCAGGGACTGCTAAGATGTGTTTATAGTTGCACACAAGTAAGCCACTTGTACAAAACATTCAGATACTGTTAAAATATTTTCTCTGACAGGTAAAGAAATGTTTGTATTAGCTGTATGAAAGTTATAATAATAAACTCTGTACTGATGTTCTATTGCCCAGCCCAATGGCCACAAATGACAGCAGGATAGCTGTTTACACGAACGTCTCTCAACTGTCACAGCTAGTGATCACTGCTGCCAATAACCTTGCAAAGAGGTAAAAATCCAGTAGAAGTATGCCATTAGCACAGTCATACATCAGTGCAGGGTGTACCTTGTTAGTCATATATGTAACCATGACATGTACGAGTTCCTATGTACCTAGAATTGTTACAGCTTTGGCTGGGAGATTAACAGGACTGTATGTGCTACAGTAGCTATAGGCCGCAGGTAGATGTAAAGTGATGGCAGACCTGTACAGTACTGTTGTGAAAAATATACGCCTACACAGTCGCAAATGGACTTCCCCACCCCTTACCCGCATCAATAATTATTTGCATACTATGGGTATGTTGTTCTCAAAACCTAATGTTGGGACTTGTGTTCTATTATTGTTCATATATTTAAATGGTTGCATGTTATACCTTGCTCAAATTGTATTGTTACTGGCCTGCTGCCGTTAACCTGTAATATGCATGTTGTTATTTTTTTTTGTTTCTTTCTTGGAGCTTATCTCCCTGGGTCTCTACTGAAAATGGACATCTTTCCAGTTAGACTAGCCCGGTCAACAAATGTAAAATAAAATAAATAAATGTAACTGGCATGCTGTTACAATACTGTTATTCCATTTATGCATGTGTTCCGTTTGCCATGCAATTACTCAGATGTATTGTTCTGGGTTAATTGGAACACCCATGCATGCTGTTATAACTAAATGTCGACATGTTTTGTTAATGACCAACAAAAACATTTGGTCAAACCTCAACACCATAGCATGTTTGGGAAGGCAGATCCCAGCGGATCTGCCTGTCCATCTCATCTGGCACGGAGACCCAGCACTTCTGGCAACCAACCTTGGGCTGCCTCCTCCACTGGGTCCTGCACCTCAATAATTTCCTCCCTATGTGCCAGGAAAAAGGCCAAGGGCCACATGAAGGCCCAACTTATAGCACTGTATTGCCATGCCATTGACTAATGAAAAGGCAACACAGCTGTTCTGGATGGAATTAGCAAATGGGAGCAACAGATTGGTGTCATACCTCTCAACTGTACAGATGTTTGCAGAATGCCTAGATTTTACCTCTTATTTTTTGGTCCTTTCATAAAATTGTGTTTTTTCTGGCAAACTAGTAGCAAATCACTAAAGATTGAAGTTAGAAAATAATGACAGACAATAGAGTTCCAGACTTCACACACTTCATAAAATTAATGTTAATGTAAAACCTGTTATTCTAGCAACTTTCTAAGTTTGTAAGAGCAATATTTAAAAATTATCCCAATTTTTGGGCCTTTGTCCCACTTTTAAGGCTTTGTCCAAACTTCTTGCTTTAAGAGTTTGAGAGGTATGGTTGGGGTATAGACCACTGCCCGTTCATGAGCATTACCTACAAAAGGTAAGCTGCTGCCTATGGTAAACAGGTCTGACAACTTCTTCACGTAGACAGACTGATGTATTACTATACCAACAGTGGATTTCTTCTGACAAAGGACTGCAGCACTATACGGAGGCATGTCATACATGAAGCATATAATGGAATGCAGACTGGGAGATGCAGTAACAGAAATAGGAATTAACAGTACTGACCCTGGCAGCCCAGCTAACTGGTATTTTCCAAATAGTTAGATTCAAGTCTCTCAGACTATATAGGTTATGTGCATATTAAACTACTGGTGCAGAAGTGCGTGTTGAACTCTTGTTGCGTACTGAGCTCATACCTCAACTATTCAGACATTTGCAGAATGTGCATCTTCACGTACAGCTGTGCCAGTGGGGAGTCTTACTGGGGATCTGGAGAGACAGTGGGAACCAGCCCCAGACAGACTGTGATCTCTGTGTGCTCTGAAGTAAATGTACCTTACTGTGTGTCTACTTATCCTCCTATTGTCCGTTCCTCACTGGTGCTAGTGGTGAGGACTGATGGCCCTTGATTATTGGGCCAGTGCAGGGGTGTCACCCTGACAGCACATAATGGTGGATACAGCTGGCAAATCACATAATGCACAGTCATTGAGCCCCTCCCAGTCTGCCCAATGTCATACAGGGATTATTTCACAGATTGTCCAGGTCTCCCTGACCATTCCTGACATACTCTGGACGTGTACTTATCAGATTGCCTGATGCCTATGTCTATCATACCTGCTGGGCCCTGCCTCTACATTGGAAAGCATAATTTCACATTATTATATTAATGCCAATTTTATTTACCAAATGTAGTTACTGACATTTGCAAGGAACACGTGCCAGACATATAAAAATAGAAACCGGATGCATTTAAACTTAGCATAACTGAGCGGGTTTGCACAGCATGGCGTGGTGCTCAGCAATGCTCAAATGAAATAAGTGGTATATACAGCAGTCTAACAGCAAATCCTCACTGGCTGAATGGTTACGGCACCGGCACTTGTACATCAGGTGCAAGGATCAAATCCTGACCATTTAGCTTTTTACACGTTACAGGGAAAGGTTGCAAATGTTACTTATTATAATAAAATAGATTCACCTAAGAATGAAGTAACATTATTGGACAATAAGTTACAATACTGTTGTATATATCTAAGCAATATTTAGATGCTATGAGAAGCTAAGGCCAGAAAAAAATTGCCATCTCTAGCAAGTCTCAAACCCAGGACCCTCTGCACCAAAATGTCAGAGCAATGCACCACTATGCCAAATCAGCTGTGAGTATTCAGTGTTTATTTTAAAATATATTATGCAGTGCAGTGATGTAGCATTAGGGGAACAACTACACCCCTACCAAGTATTAACTCCAGGACCCTCTGAACCAGAGTTAGAGCAACAGACCACTACACCAACTAAGCTGTAGGGAATTACCACTGTTTTTGTACATATATCGTCACAGTGATGTAACAATAGGGATAACATACACCTCCGCCAAATACTGCAACCTGAAACATCTGAACCAAAGCTCAGTGAAATACACCAGTACAAAATCTCACCTCTGGGAAATTACCGGTGTTTGTACCAACACAACCAGATTCCCAGTGATGCAACTTCTAAATATAATGGCATAAATGACAGCTTACTTGGGCCCGTGATGTAGATAATGGCCCAGTACACAGCCAAATAAATGCAGATGGATGTACGGGATGCCTAGGATATCAGGTACACCTGACCATTGCACAGACTGTTGCAGAATGTCCACGTGTCACCTACTTATAGCATGGCTGTTGAATCTATTCTGTGTGCTGAAGTACTGGCAGGTCAGTGCAGATTGACCTGACAAAAGCATGACAGACAGGTCAGTGTCACACACCACAGACATCACATGCCCCATGCCAATCCTGTGCAACACACAGTATGCATGCACATATATCCTGCAAAACACACCTCCCATAATAGTGACTCAATAGCTCTGTTACATTCCTAGCATGTCATACATCAGGACACCCACAGTCCAGTGTGTTGCACAACATCAATATGCTTGTCAATACAACAGAAATAAATGAGCCCTGAAAGGTCCAGCAGAAATGGTTGCTGCTAACACAGGCACTGCCACCCACAGAAGCACATCAAAGGCCATGAGGGTGGGACACATCACAAACATGATGCGTCCTAAATATCCCCTACCATTCTCTGGATGGCACTACTAAACATATGCACATGCACACCCTGCCCATGCTGTGACACAATAGCCGACACTGCCCCCTCACTGACATATAAAGCATACAGTCCCCCAATGTTGTCACACTCCCCAGGAGGAGTCCTGGTCAGAATCCAGCAGCTGTGGCCTGCTACACATGCAACAGTATGTCCAGCTACCTGCTACAGACCCAACATACCTCCCAAACACCTAGAGCAGGACATCCACAACACAACCGTACATAAACGGTCGGTGGGGGAATTCTCAGGTGACAGGGACAAGTGTTGCAGCCTCCCCCTACAAACATACACAGCTGATAGACCAGCATCAACTGCAGCAGCATGCACATCCAGAAAGAAAGGATGTATGACATCTGCATGTCACCTCACTGACCCCAACACACATTGTTAAACAGTACACTGCTACAGAATCTGAAGGCCTGTTAACAATGGGCACAACGTGTAAAAAACACTGTGGAAACAACATTAATCCATACATTGAACAGTATCTCTACATACCCTTTATGATGCTGTAGCTCACACACCTCGATAATAACCTCCTCACAGGCCAGGAAAAGGCCTACATGAAGTCTTTAATTATAGCACTGTGTTGCCATGCCATTGGCTAATAATGAAACCCAGCTGTTCGGGATGATAGTAGCATGTGGGAATCACCGATCCAATCACCTTTTCCGGAGAATTACCTACAAAAGGCAAGCAGCTGCCTATGGTATACAGCTCGACACCTTCTTCATGAAGGTAGACTGCCATTTCCTTGGAGACTAACACTTTATTTTTTCCACAAATGGAGTACAGCACTATACCAGGTATGTCATACAATTATGCATGGAACTGAATGCAGATGGGGGAATACAGTCATGGGATATAGGAATTTCTAAAGTAGGTCTCTCAACAACATTTAATGGAATGACATGTTGCTGTTATTCTGCTATCCAGCACTTATGACCATCCCGTATGGCTCAGTCAGCATTAACATACACCACACCAAGTCACCACAGCAATGGTCAGCTCACATATCACGGATACTGGAATGTCTATTGTGCAATAGCGATAGTAGCAGATATTAATGTACCATTGCTGTGTTCCGAGGGATGTGGCATGTCACACACATTCCCCGAACCCTGGTGACAACCATCACAAACTGTCCCAACTGCTGTGTAGAGGTCCACATTTGTCTGGCAGTGGTCTACATCCATCAGGCACACGTACACATTCTGCAGAGATCTGGTTACAGCAGATGTTGGATACCTACCCAGGAGATGTTGGATACCTACCCAGGAGGACACCCTACACCAGATATGTAGTGCCCTGTTATTGTGTAGCACAGATGTTGCTGGTTATATCCTTGTGCACCTGTAGTAGCACTCACCTATCTGTTGGAAGTAGGCCGGATGACATGGTACTGTAATGTTGCCCATATGGGGGCACAACAGTCGATGGCAGCGATGGCTGTGGACACCTACCAACACAGTCCATCACAGCATCAGGCCACAACTGATATCCCTGGTACCATGAGGTTATTGGCATACGGGCCCCGATCACCCACATGCCTAGGCTGGCTGTTACCTTATGTGCATGCAAGGCAGTACCTGCTACCCCAGTCTAACAGGGATACAAGTGATATCCCAAGGGTGTATGTGCCGTTAACCATCCATTGATGCACATTCTGACTGCAATGGTGTTAACAGCTAAATTGCCTGACTATTCCAAAGCAGGGCAAGAGTGCTACACACATCTGAGCTGCCATCAAGCACAATTGTCACACACTGGGATGATGGCATGTGTGTTAACAGACTGCGGCATGAGTTGCACCTGTGCAGTATTTCTATCATTATGGTTTCTGTGATTGCCTTACATGCCACACCAAGCTCACCCCTGAGGATTATGTAGGACACTGGGTAGACTGTTGGCGTTATAGACTATCATTCTATGGTAGACATTCAAGGCCCTGGTATTGCCTGGTTGGGAAACTCAGTGATGTCTCCACTGCTGCATATGCTGTGTGAAGAAAATGACAAACAGGGAATCAGACAAAACTGGGCCTTATTTGGGGGAATAAGGAGATGTTTACACCCCATGTCCCCTGATGGCATGCCTATATTATGTCTTGGGCCACGTAGCAGCATTACCTTACAACAGATGCAACCTTGTAGTGATAGGTCTTGTAGCAAAACACCTGCGTCCACAGATCCATCACGCCCAATTGCGTGCCTAGGATGTTGCTAGCACTGTGATAATATGTGGGGAAGTCAGTCTCCTCAAAGGGGTTGACAACGGATGTTGTGGTATGCGGCCCGAGTCCATGTGTCTGTTATGTGAAACCCTCCTAGGCAGATGTTCACAATCATTAGGGAATCTGGTGACGGCACACAGCATGCAGTCATCCGCAGACATGGGGTAATGGGCGTTCATCACACATAAGAGGGCAGAACCCAGAACAGGTTACACTGCTAGATATGGGGGGGTAAACCGCTTGAGGATTCTCCTATGTGGCATAGGTGGTCCTGTCTGCACACCACTGATATATCCCTAGGGTGAAATATGGTGTGATGATATATCCCTAGGGTGAAATATGGTGTGATGTATACATGGAGATGTTATATCTATAATGAGTATTTGGGTTATGCCATCACAGGGTTTGTCCAGGTCAGGGTAGGTGGTTTGCAGCATCACCCCCCCCCCCATCCATACATATGGTGATTGTGTCGTACAGACATTACCCCCTTCCTGGACAAAGCCTAACTGTCCGTGATTAGTAGGGACCCATCTAGTTGTCTGTGCTACAAACCTATCGCATGTGCCACGGTGATTACCTGGTGGGGGACATACCTCACAACCTCGTACAATTAATCCGGACAAAGCCTTCATTAATTGTGGTATACACTCAAAATATAGGGACACAACATATTTCTCTTAAATACCTAGACAACCGATAGGGTAAAATGTTTTTGCATCAGTGTGACCCTTCAATAGGGTATGACAATATGAAATGCATGAGTGTCATTACTTCCGACGTCAACCCTGAATAAATTGATACCACCTATATGCCAAACATCTAGTCCTAAGTTGCACAGTGGAGTGGTACAGCCTACAGAGTTTAAAACTGTGCATCTAAGGTGGATGACATCAACAGGCCCTGTGACATAATGCCATGGGGAGGGGGTCAACAGTATAACCACAGTTGCCAGTATTGAGATTAGAACCCCTACTTATCTAGTTGTAATAGCGCTACATATTCTTCAAATGCATAAGGCTTGTGGCGCATGCGATGAGTGTCTGCCACTGCTGTTGGGGTGGATGACATCAGTAGCTGCTGACAGATAAGCCACTATTGTGGAGGACACTGGAATTAGGGCCATTAAATGGGTGACCATTACACAAACAGACCTGTTTGGTGTGTGTATACTGATGTAAAGTAAAACATACAGAAACACACACAAGGTGGGTGATGTGAGATTACAACCCATACTTCACTATTACCCAATGGATCTTACCAAAGTACTTGAACATACCACTGCTTACAATTGTTGTACAAATGGCTCCACCAGTACATCACCATCACTTTCAAGGTGTCCGTTTCTCCCTCAATCTGCCTCTCACCACGCCCCCGTCTCTGCCCATCTATATTTTATATTTATGTATCCATTACAGATTTATACTTCACAGATGCAGATATATCTTACATGTGCCACATACAGATAGATGAGGATAATCCTGTGCGATGGGAGAGGTACATAACATATACAAAGCTGTTTGTATACAAAGGCATATATGGACAACACAGTTCTATAGTGGGGATGTGTGTTCAGACATAGGCTGGAATTGTCTAAGTGTAGGAGCATGCCCAGTATGATCAACAGTGGTACTCCAGTCCAGACTTGTGTTTGCTTCAGCCGACTGGCACCAATATAGTGGCCGAGGGATCTCCTGGCTGTGCACTATCCTTAACAGAGTCATATACTGGGGTAGGTACAGAGTGCACTGGACTGAGCAGAGGTTTCCATAATGTGTGGTATACTCTACATAGTACTGTGATTTCCTGGAGGAACTGCTGACAGACATTTGTTTACCGACTCCATAAATGCAGGGAACCTATGGTACCACATGAATTGTACTACTATGCATATCCTATGTTTGTGTGGCCATTGCTTCCCCTTATATGTGGCTCTTTGTCCTTCTGTACTCCAGTCACAGCCTTTGTCCACACTTGCCGTTATGTATTTGTAGTGTGACTAGTGTGACTGGGGTAGAAGTCGTAACATTTGGCATGGGGTTATGGACCTCTGACTGTACCCATTTAGCAGGTTGTCCATCATTGTGCCACATAAATCTGCTGTGGCCTTCAGAAGGTGTGTGTTGCACTATTATAAGGCTACATGTCGGCCATAGATCTTCTCTTACAGACACATCTGAACAGTATTAGCTTTCCTTTTCTTATGGGTATGAGGTCTGCATCTCAACTGTGTCATTGATGTTTTTACATCACCCTATTTTTGTTTACAGATAGTCTGCCAAGTTATGACAAGCAGTAAAGATATAGGAGGCACAGGTGTGGACACTGCGACTCCCTGTAATTCCAGGGGTATGTTTGGTGGCCACTGACTTGTTGCCAATACTGACATTAATGTAGCAGCCTTTATATCCTGGCAGTACACGGACCTATCCCACCCTGCTGTTGTATTAGGCACCATGTATGTTACTCAGATGTGTGAACCCTGTCCCTCCACTGTCCAGCCTTCCTTCAGTAACATTTTTACTGAACAGGCTGTTTAACTCCTACTGTAGGTGTAGCTGATATGCAGATGTTTTGCTACGGGCAGTCTGGAACCATGGACCCTGACAACCACAGTCCTATAGTTAAGCCAGTAGGTCACAACAGCCACCAGTATGTGCTGTGTACTTCCTGACACCACAAACAGAGCACATTGACCCCTGCATATTGTAGAACTAGAACAAGTTATCAAGTCAATTGTGACAGGCCTGGGAACGTGTGGTCTGCTGCCATTACCTTACAAACATATATGCTACTACAGTTCTATGTGAACATGGGTGTGTTCGGAGGGGCATAATGCTCAACTGTACATATCTTCACTGACTGTCCAGATATTTGGTTTATATTCTGGGTCCATTTTTCATTAAACACGTGGTTGCGTGACAAATATTAGTGAAATCGTTTAAGAATGAAGTTGGAAAGTTATGAGACATTTGAGTTTCAGACTTATTGCCCACACTACAGAGAAGTCATGCTACTGCAATAGCTATTATTGCATCAACTTTTGATAACTGCAAGAGCAATATTTAAGACATGTGCCTGTTTTCGAGCCTTTGCCACATATTTCTTTATGGCTTTGTGCAGCTTTCCTGCTGCTGGAGGTTTGGAGCAATGTATGGAACTCCAACATTGACATCCATGCATTTGGTCCGACACCGCTGCTGTTTTTTTTAGTGCAGGGGATTTTGCTGGCTCAGGGCCTACTGCATATTGTGTGGCGGTCAGGACCTGGCAGTGTGTGCCTTGTCCCACATAGCTGTCCATTGTCTGCTGCTATCCCAGTAACCCACTCCATTCCCATACATACATGCAGCAATACCATACATATGCTTCCACAGTGTACTATGCCATTCATTTATTGTTAAGAAGGGTGACATACCTTGTGCCAGCAGCAGTTGCGATGCACGTAGTGCACAGCCTATACATGGCAAGGTATACTACACAGCCTATACATGGTAAGGTATAGGTAGTGCGATGTGTGGCATCCTTTTTACTGTGTGTGCGAGTCAGAGAGAGGAGTCAGTCATTGGGTCCCTAGGGTGTCAGTGTATGTGCTACGAGTTGCCTCTTTGCCAAGGCCAGGATGTACAAGTGATGCCTACGTCTGCCTACAGGGACAGGCTGAGGGGGTTCCTCCTCAGAGTCTGCCTGTGGGGACCTTGGCACTGGTGGCAGGATCCGTCTCCCTTCCCTGTGTTGTTCCTGCCGCAGCTGTTTCCACAGGATCATAGTGTGTAGCATGGCACATACTATGAGCATGCACGCACATGGGGCTGGACAGTACTGCAGGGCTCCACCAGATATGTCAAGGAAGTGGAACAGTGACTTGAGCAGCCCAAACATGCTCTACGATGTTCCTGGTTTGTGCATGTGCCTCATTATGGCATTGCATGTGTGTGCACATTTCTGATTGGTGTCATCATCCACGTTTCCAGTGCGTAGCCAAGCCAGCATCTCCCACTAGATGGCCATATGGGATGACCCCCTGGCAAATGCCTGATACAGCGTGATAACTGCCAGGGCTGCCAGCACACACATTGGATAATAATGCCCTGGGCATTGCACATTAACTGGCAGCTGATGGAGTGACAGCCCTTGTGGTTGATGTAGACCCTACCCTCTACACGAGTGGTGCTTTGATGTGGATATGGATAGGAGTGCAGTTTATGGCAGCCAGTACCTCTGGGTAATGTGCTACACGATGAGAGAGACTCATATTGCTGGTACTCTCCTCAGGGGTGCTGGGAATTAAACGTGCTCACTGGCATGTGTTAGCATGACAACCAGGAACTGGCGGAGTACCTTGGATACGGATGCCTGCGTGACCCCCATGATGTACCCAGTAAGTCTTTGGAAAGTACCTGTAGCTAGTATTCGTAAGACTACACATACCTTTGTTTCCACTGGGATGGGTTCCCCTCTGTTGGCTCTGGATCTGAGGTGAGGGCGGCAGAGCTCGGGAGTTGCTGTAGTATGTCCCTGTCCACCATGTAGTGCTCTACTATCTCCAGCTCATGAAGCCCCTGAAAGGTTACTCTGGGTCTGAACAGACTTCTCAGTCTGGGACGGTTGTCAGCATCATCCTCATCACTGCCCTCAGTCTGCAGCACATAGAGATGTAGCAAAGCAGCAACCCCCATAATTTTGTCAGTTAAAATTCCAAGTGTGTACACCAATGGTGCAGAGTTTGTGGGGAAAAAATTGCATACTTTATACTGCTGTGCTGCAGATGCAACCTGTGTGACTGTCTGACTATGAATACATTCTAACTGCCAGCTGCTACTTTTTATCCCCCCTCCCCCATTTTCTCCAATTTTAAGCCCCGCAGCACTCTGAGCAAACTCGTGGAGCTACTGTAAATATCGCTGAGCAGAAAGGGCCCTCCCCTGGAGACGAACACACTCAGCATTTCTTTAACCAGCTAAGCAGTTCAGACACACCGCTCTTGCTTACAGCTGTGCTTAGCTGAGCGCAAACATAAGCCACAAAGCTCAAACATACTTGCACAAAAGCATGGCACACCCCCTTTTCAGGTCAGCTGCCTCTTCTGGCTACACCACCACGTTCTAACCCCTACACAGTTAGGTACCTGGAGACAGGGTGGTCTATTTTGCTATTCAGTAAACTTGGCTCTCTACATACACTTAATTGTGTATAACCTAATTACACCACTACACTAGAGCCTATGTCCTTAGCAAACATGGTTACCTGCCATTGTTATGACTGCATGCTGGCCAATATCATGTAAAATTTTATTTTGTTGCCTTTTTTTTTTTAATTTTCTGCAAGACTGAATGTTTGTGCTCCGCTTAAATGTCATATCTGCCAAAATATATATATATTTTTTTTACTTATTTTGCATCAGCTTTACATGCTAATGGCCATAGTTTTGGCCGTTGGGATGCCTGATGCAACTAATACATGCTTTACTTTTAGTTCTCATAGCACCACTGTGTTTTTTTTTTTTTTGCAGTCCTGTACATGGAAAGTTCTTGCATACATTTCTACTGCAGACACTGCTCCAACACGGATGCCTGTCTGCTTGCTGGATCGCAAATTCACCTCATTTGCATGGCTTTCACCAGCAAATGAGGCGATTTACATTATGCGATCGCCTCCATGGTCAAACAGTGCTGGGAGGCTCGTGCATACCCACAGCCTTGTTTCCTGGATGACAGCCTCTGAACTCGTATGTTCAAGCCATGCCACTATGCTTACAAGGAGATTAGCTCCATTTAAGTGTTACTGAATTACCCTCCATGTTATGCACTTAGTTCACGTAATAAAAATCAAACTGTAAAATGCATGCTACAAAATAAACATAAATAGTATGTAGTCCACAGTTAAGTTCAAAATGGAATATCCTTGATTGAAAACAAAATGATCCTAGTGGAGTATAATGAAAAGCATCAAAAACATTCCTTATTTACAAATCAGGTTGTTTGGAGCAAGGGAGTAGTTACACAGGGTGGTCCTGTTAAGAGCAATAAAAAGCATTAAAAAAAAATCAGTCCTTTACCCAAGTCCCCCTTCACACCATAGTGTAATCAGAGAATGTGCTACCTAAAACTGAAACTAGAAAGCTGGAGACAAATTACAATCCAAGATCAGTTTGTTATAGGCCAACTAATCAAAACCTTAAGAAAATGACTAGCAAAAATACATCTACCAGATTAATGAATATACAACTTTTAACAAAAATCGCTCTTGTATCAAATACTTCACACCGGGTTGTGCGTGTCAAAAACAAAACATAATATAACAAGTATGTGTACAGATATACAACTGAAAACCTAAGTAGGATGAAAAATTCTAAATAATTGCCAAGCTAGAAATACAGTTATAAATGTTAAGCACCAAGGCCACGGGAATCTGTTAAACTGTGGGATCCAACTAAGAAAACAGTTGGAGCGTGTTAAGAGTGCACTACCAAGCCCATGCATAGTGTGTACACTCAAGACTGTCACTGCCTAAAAGAAAAGTAACAAAAAAGTGTTCAGTATAAAATCTAAAGTAGCATTTAGGAAAGTTCACTCTTACCACAATAACTAATACTTCCATTTTAACACCCTTTTTCCCCATTTCACTAATTTCTACCTTTATCTAGCCATAACTTTAAAGACAGCCGATACTCTGCTGTACCTACCTTATTGCACTTGCTCACTCTGTTCGCCCTGCGGGCTCACTCCTCTCCCCTACCCCCAAATTCCACCCACCCCTAAGCACCTAACCTTACACTTCCTTAACCACACCTCTACCTCTCATCAAGCTCACTTGATCTCGTTACTTACCTAATTAATAACAATTTACTTAAATTCCCAAACTACCTATCCTTCTCTTTGGGTAAACACACCCTTATCTTGTCCTTCCTGAATCACTATTCTACATCGTTTTACCTATACCACACCTCCTACTATGGCTATCACTGTCTTGCAAAGATATATTAACTTACTCATGTCCGCAATCCTTACCACTCTCTTCTTCTATCCCACAGACTCTCCTGTTAGGAATACCCAAGCCTTACTAAATTTCACCACACCCAAGCCTTACTAAATTTCACCACACCTTAAAACAAACAACCCCTTTCTCTTCTCTAGCTTCACAAACCCACAGTAAACAGAACATCCTCATCATCCTACCTGCGACCACAGTTCCATAGACTAACCCATATTAAGCATTTCCAAACCAGGAAAACATCTTATGTAAACTCGGGGAAACTTTCACAGAATCCCCATCAGCACTTATTACTACATGGTGACATTCATCCAAGCAGCACCTGTTACTACATGGTGACATTCATCCAAACCCCAGGTCCTAGCATTTCCACTTATAAATTCCCAATCTTACTACCCCCTCCACCTCACATACCCTCACTAAAATACCCCCACTAAAACCTCAAACTCTCTTCTCATAGCTCACTAATATACGCAGCATAAATAAAATCAACGAGTTGTATGCCCTGCTAGATTTACATTACTTTGACATCCTATGTAGAACAGAAACCTGGCTCAAACCAGTTACTAAAGACAATGATATTCTCCCACCTGGCTACAACATTCTGAGACTAGACCATCTAAATAAAAAGGGTGGTGGGGTGGCAATATTGTTCAAATCTGAATTACAAGTCACCTCACTAGATACTCAACCACCCTCACCTAGTAATGCCAAGATCTTAATATCCAAGCTCCAAGTTAATGCAAACAAATCCATATACATTTGCTCATACATCCCCCCCCAAGTAATAACATACATACTCTTGAAAACACCCTTAGTTGGCTCTCCACATCCTTCCCATAAGAAGGAACCATACTCCTTGGGGATTTTAATATTGACTGGAAATGTTGTATATCTGTAAACCGGCTTCCATCAAACCACTTACCCTACCAGAACCCATAAACCTAGCAACAAACAAACCACCTTAGACTGGATACTAGTTAACAGTAGTCCCCAATTGTACAAAACGGGCTTACTCCCTGACATTAGTGACCATTCCCTGACCTTTATACAGACAAAAGACCTCAATTCCCAACCAAATTAACTTTAGAACTACACAAAACAAGAAAAATCTAAACCCAGTTAACTTTCAAGCTGAGCTTAAAGCTTGCAACTGGTCACCCCTAAAATCTCTACCTCTTGATGAAGCAGTCTCATACTTTAAACAATAAATTCTTACAAATTCTGGAACACCATGCTCCTTCTTGCACTGTTAGAATTAGGAACAAACCTGCTCCTTGGCTCATAAAGGAGACAAAAAAATGAGACTGAGAAATCAAAATCAAACCTGGTCCAAATGGAGAAGAACTAAAAACTCTACTGATCACCTAAATCTTAGGCAGCTTAGAAATGCCTCAAAAAATCAATTTTCCTTGATAAAAGAAACTATTACCTCAAATTCCAACAGACCCAACATCAAAACCCACAATATTTCTGGTTAGGAATAAATTGCTCTACCCTGGACACTCCAAAGCACCTACCCCCTCTAATTTGACTGAAAACTCTCCCAGCCAGATTGCTGATATTTTTAGCAAAATTTTCTCAGAAACGGGGTCCAATCTTTAGCCAATACCTTACCCCCCACCACATACCACTATCGAGTCACCCCTCCCAACAAATTTACCCCACACACTTCATCTCCAGCCTGTCTCAATAGCCTCCAGCCTGTCCCAATAGCCTTCATACACACCCTACTCCTCAAACTTAAACCATGTATGCCCATCAGCTAACCTCCTTCCAGCTGAATACCTGCAAATGGCAGCTGGAGTACTTGCCTACCCAATTGCTATATTAATAAAAAACAGAACCATTACAGAATGTTCCATCCCATATCTATGGAAAGTTTCACACATACTTCTCAATAAGGGAATTAACTCAAAAAACTCCTGCCCCATAGCTCTACTTTCCCCACTAGAAAAAATGGAGAGATGCATTCCCCATTAAATAATCTCCTCCAAAACCACCTACTAGCGGACTGCCAGCATGGCTTTAGGCCATTCCATAGTACAACAGCAGCACTCCTATTCTTTTCAGACTGCGTTAATAAAAACCGTAACTACTGTCCTCAGCCCTCTTTCTTGAGCTCTCAAAGGCATTTGACATGGTGCATCAACTACTGTCGGATACACGTCAAGCTTTCTCATTTGACACCCAAACAGTCAAGTGATTTTAAGTCCTACTTAGGAAAGAGAGCAAGCCACTCAGCTCCCAGTCTCTCTTGGTGTCCCACAAGGCTCTATTCTGGGACCTCTTCTATTTACCATTTTCATTAATGATCTGAAAACATCCATTCCACAGGCCACCTGCATTGCATGCAATACGCCGACAACTCGACATTAATATGTAGTGCCTCCTCGCCTGCAGAGCTTCAAATCAAGACCCAAACAGTATTTAACTTAGTCGAAAAATGGTTCCATCAACGCCGTCTCCTCCTTAACCCCCCCCAAAAAAACAATTATTGTTCACTCCCACCCTAAAGTCCCCCACTATTAACTTTACAGTCACATCCAACAATGGTACTAAAACAGCTCCCGACATGACCACCAAACTAGGTGTAACAACTGATAATAATCTTACCTTTGACACACATATTAAATCAGTTAATAGAAAACTTGGTTCCCTTTATAGGCTTAAACCCTCTCTCACAGATTCAACTAGGTCTATCGCCCAAACTCGCCTACTCTCCACCCTTCTGTACACCTCCCCAATTTATACAAACCTCTCCAAAAGCAGTATCAATAAATTGGCAACATCTTATAATAACATAGCCAGATTTGCCACTGGATCCCCATTTAGAACCCATCACTGCCAGAATCTCAAACTTATTAGGATGGCTGGAATTGCAAAGTCAGCTTCTTATACAGCAACTTACAATTATTCATAAAATTCTGCATCATCCCACAAATACTCCCACATTCTGTAACCTTATTAGCCCATACAAAACCCTAACAACCCTACGATCTGCCAATAGGGTACTAGTATCTACCTTAAAACCCAACAACAAGCCAACAAAAGTCTGGGGATTGCTTGTTCACTAACTGTTGGCAACACTTGGAACAAGCTTCCAACTGAACATCCCTTTCAACCACTCCACCGTTTAAAAAGCCACTAAGAATCCTCAAATTCACAACGGCTATGCCCTTGCACTATTCCAGACTGACAGTAGTCACCTCTTCCATGAGCACCTCTGTTGGTTATTATACCTACTCACTTGTTGCTTTGTTTTTCTCTCTATTAATCTACTGAAGAAACACTTCCTATGGAACTTTATATATATATATATAAAATATATATATATATATATATATATATATATATATATATATATATATATATATATAAATAAATAAATATATACACACACACAAACACCTAAACTATTTTTTGTATTAACTATTTTTTGTATTGGATGGGTTTCACAAAAGGTTTTGTAGCTATGTATAACTATCAATAACGTGTATATTGTTAGTATGTAATCACTTTGTAATGTTTTGCAATGTCTCTCCCCGGGCCTCTGCTGACAATGGACATATATCCAGTCGGACTATCCCGGTCAACAAATGTAAAATAAAAATAAATAAAATAATAAATGACTAATGTATATATGAGCCACTTGAAGTATGTTCTTTGCAACATTGTAAGTTACTGCTGAAAGTAAACACTTTGTTTTTAAAACACAATAAGGTCAGCATTAATCAGTCCCCATATCAGTCTTTAAACAGTGGGCAGTTTTCCGAGATCCAGTATGCTTTTTATGGAGCAATAATAAAGCCTGTTTTCCAAAAATTCAGTTTTATCTGCCAGAGTAGTTATGTTTTTCCTGTAAGATTAGGGATGTCCCCTTCCAGTTTGAAAAGGTCCACATTATCAATAATTTGAAATTTAAAGACAGCATGTCTTTTGTGTAGCTGCAGGTGCCGAGCCAGTGCGTTACTCTTGCTCTTGGCTCTAATTTCAGAAAGCTGGCTAGAAATCCTTGTTTTTAAGTCTGTTGAGCCCCCCCACACACACACACACATAAAACGCTTTAGTCATTCCAGCTAACCCTGTAAACCACCTGCATTGATTTGTCACTTCCTGCATTGGTTTTAATCATTTTCTTTAAACAAGGGCATAAAGCATGTCTCCCCTTCCATTGCTGAAAGGGAGACACATTTGGCTCCACACTTATTGGTGCATATACCCTGTAGTCTGGGCCTACCTTCAACCCAACTCCGGATGTTTCTGGCTTTCCTATACAGAAGGAGCTTCTCCAAGGATGTTAACTGTGAGCTTACAGCATAGTTAATGTTATTGGAGAAAATTGGGCCATAATTGCTGAAAGTCAACAGTAAAAGATACAATTGTTTTTATATATTTGTAGTCCATAGATTTCTTTAACACCCTCCTATAAAGGCATGATACGTGGTGGTGCAATTGTACTTTTTAGTTCATGGATAACCTAACATATTGCTTTCGTATCCCCACACCAAAAAATAATTTTCAAGTTCATTAAGGTTAAGGAAGGGTTCCATTTTTGTGGTGATCCTAACCAACCTATAGACCTGGGACTTGACAAAGTTATATTTCGTCCTGGTGGGATGGAGACTCTTAATATGCAGGAGATTTTCTGTAAAAAAAAAAAAAAAAAAAAAAAAAAAGTCTGTGTCAAGTTTGCCTTGGTTCAAGTCCTTTAGTAATTTGCATATACAAAAGACTGCAGAGGTGAAGTGAAAACCCAGGAAGCTGGTGGTTTGATTCAGATGGCTGCACAGTCTCTTTTCCACACAAAAATATCAAAGCGCATGCACACTGATGTGTTGCATGTCCTCCTCCCAGGGCTATGCTAGATAGGGGCCATAGCCATGGGGGCAGCTATTTGTTTATAGTAATTTCCATTAAACAAAGAAATTTTAGCCAAGCACTCAACGTTTACATGTTCTTTCATGCTGTGCCATTGCTTTAAGAGTCACTGTTTCACCTCTGTAAAGCCAATACAAATCTAAGAAAGTGACAGAACCAGGAGGGACAAAAGCCTCCGATGACAGACAGGCTAGCATTACTGCAAATGTTGGCAGATGAGACACCAGCACCGCTGCTAAATCAGTTAATGGTCAGAGATTGAGGGGGTCTGGCTTGTAGGAGGCATTTCAGCTGCAAGTAAATATATCAAATGGAAATCTCACCCAAGAGAAAAGGTTGGGATCAGAAAAGTGAGGGAGAGTCTTGAATGGACTGCAATATTTTTTTTATCTGCCATTGCCAGATGCAAGCAAGGAAAGACTTTCAAGTATTATGGTTCCAAATATTTTTAACACTGACACAGCATTTGTACTCCACTAATATTGGGTCCCAGACAAACTAAAACACTGTGCGCCTGTTAGCAAGCCACATTTTCATCCCACAAATAACCACTAGTAGCAATAAAGTAACACTTGGTTTGGTTTTTTTTTGTGCAATCCTGCACACAAAGTGGTATGCAGCAAGTAGTTTTACTCACAAAAATGCAGAAAACCCTCAAAAACTGAGATAAAAAAAAGTCAGGTTTCTTTAGCTGCCTACAGCTTTGCTGCAAGAAAGAGCAAGACGGGCAAAACAAAGTAGTGCACTGAGGATGGGAACAAAGCTGTCAACCTGGGAAAGTTATCACATCACCTGTAACAGTTCTCTCCATCAGACTAACATCACATCACGAGGCCTGCTGCCATGACATTATGCAACACTATCATAAAGAAACTTCATTTCTGCAGTCAAGACATACTAAATTGATAAATGTATTGTAGTGTCTAAACAGGACAACGGTGAACTCTCTCTGTAAGATGCCAGCTGTTCCATTATGTGCTCTTACAAAATTATTAAATTAATGGGTGGGGCACTAATGTGAAAACAGAAGCAGTTTACAAACATGTATAGAGTTTCTTTACTCAGAACATGCATTTAAAGGTTTTCCCAATGAACTACGACAGAAGTCACAATCAGATATGCTGCTTGCATTTTATCCCTTGCTCTTGCCTGATTAATGAGTGGCAAGCCAGTTCACTTACCTAGCTAATAAAATTAAAATCATGCATTTCCCAGTTTGAGTCCACTAAAGTTATTACTTTTCTGTAAGTTACAAAATGCAGAACAAGCATCTCAGTTTTCTGTAGACTTGTTAAATGTAAAACTAAAACACTATTCATAATATTAACCAAGTTAGCGCATGTAAAACAAAGGCTCTAAAAGATATCTGGTGAGATGCCATGAAAACTGCAGTACAGCACAGTGTAGGTAATGAACACATTTCCATAGAAACCACAAAGATATAGGGTGAACACGCTAAACTATTTTTATTCGCCATTTGTCAGTCAGGTAAGCGAGCTGCTCCAAAATCCTTTACAGCCATGACCCATACATTAAATAATGGCACACTACGTGGCGCCCACACAAGCAAATCTATTTTCACTTGCGTATCAAATGTTTTAAATGAACTACTTACACAGGTTGTGCTTCCGAGCGATGTACCTCATAATTGCATTGCTCTGGGTAAGTTTGTTCTCTCCATCCATCAGGTACGGAAGCTGGAAAAGAAAAGCAGGCACCAATGATGCAGCTTAATGTCTGCCTAAATTCAAAATGCTCACCCACATCAACTCATTCAACTCATGGATACAAAGCTTCTCCCACACTTTATTCTCAACGGTCTTCAAAATCAGTTCAACAGAAATGCAAAATATGAATCTTTACTCACTGTGTGCAGGTTTTTAAAGTCCATTTTCTAAGCACTTTGTTCAGTAATAAAAGTATACAAAAGTGTGAAACAGCTGAATTTAAACTTCCAATATCCAAAATAAGTCACTATCTAAAGAAAATGATGTACTCTGCCAAATAAACCAGTACCCCTTGCCACTGTAAAATGCAAGTGGCCACACAGGCAGCATTGTCCCAATTGTACACCCCCAATACTATGAACACTACATCTTCAAATCACTACTCCTCAATTTCTAAGATTCCTAAACATGCTAAGTAGCACCTTTCAACAGCCGCACCCAACAGGTCCACTCACTTAATTTCACTTGCAAGTCTTTGTCAGTTCATTAAATCAGTCACAAACTGCTTTCACCAAACACATTTGTTGAATTTTACATGGGGTGAAATCATGTTTCCTTTCTCCACCAAAACAGAAACACCCAGTGTTTTACAGCATCCTCATTCTCTGTAAAAGCAGCATCCATCTGTAGCCCACCGGCCCAGTACCCTCTTTGAAGAGATTAATAGTTGTACAAAACAGCCCCCCCCCCAAAAAAAAGTGTCCTATGTACTTTTTCCAAATAATGTACCATCGCTTGCTGTAGAAGTTTTAGTCCAGCACAGATCAAGCTATTGGTTCCTTTCCTTGAGAATAGTTTGCAATTGGAAATTTTTTTTATTGGATTATTCAGAGGGTGTGTTATCATCTAAGCCTTTGATTAGTTGTTTTTTTAGCTCATACTATTAAATCAGGAAGTGAACCATAATTGGATAAGTATAGTGAAAGCTTATTTTGATTGGATGTTCACTTGTTTTTCGCAGGATTTACATTACGATCTGAAAGCGCTTATCTCCTGCATTTCATTAAAAGTTGATTTGGCACACTCTGTGTTTTTGCTGAAGTTTTTACCAGCAGTTATCAGCTGAAGCCGTGGTGTTCTGCCGAAGATTTTACTCGGCTCTAATTTTCTTTTTCCTTGGCAGCTTCAGCAGTGTCGGCAGAGTTTTTGCTTGCTCTATAGGAAAAGCCAATCTGCTTACTCACAAACTGCACAAAAATGCAGACATTTCACATTTAATTACCAGTGTAAGAGTTAAATGTACTACCAACAAAAACTACACAAATGCACTACTTTATCTGGTTTTCACTTACATTGGGAAAATCCAAGCCCAGCTTCTCTTTCTCATCAAGCCAGCAGCTTTTGTCATAATTTGGAGCTGAAACAACAGGAAAGCGTTAGTATCATTCCCCAGCTCAGTGATCCGTTTAAATACGGAGATTTTTAGCTACTTCAAACTGCTACAGAATAAATAAGCCATAATTTAAGTGGACAAAAATAGCACCCAGTGGGAAAACAACATGCATTACAATATTTTAAAAACTGACAGAAAACAAAAAGGAATCCAGTCAAAACTTTAACAGGCAACCTACTAGACTAGGTTAAGAGTAACCATTGCCAAATGCGTTCCTACTGCTAAGAAGAAATTTCTACACAATCTGTACAAAAACAAAAGTAGTTAAGCAAGCTAAAAAATATTCTGTAGCAACACAAAAACAAAAAGTGGTTTTAAAACACTACTGCCATTCAATACAGAGCCCCTTAAAGAGTAGCAATAATCCTACCTCCCAGTGTATCTGCTGCGTAAAAGGCCCATGGGACAGCAGACAGGGCTTTTCTTATGAAGCATTCACAGAAGTGGATAAAAGAATTGATTTAGACAAAAGTTTTTGTTTTTCTATAAATACAATTTCAATAACAGTATTAAAAAAGCAAAACAAAATACAAGGACCACAGACTGAAAGAAGGGAAACAAAAAATAATCACTTAAAAATGTGTCCCATCTAAGACCTTGGATTAATTTGGGTTTTTATAATAAATGCATTCAAGTTCTCTAGATGTTGACTGCTAAAGGCTATACTGTACCCATCAGGAAAAGCAAGTACTAAATAAACAGTTGCAAATCATTCTAGGAAGGAATGATTTGTTACAATCAGAACACTGCATGACAGAACACACTAAATATGATTTTTTTGGTAAGATCAAAACACTGACAAAACCAGAAACACTTATCAAATCTAGCAAAACTTTGAAAGTCATAGAGCCTAATCTGACCTATGAAGGGACAGCTAGTCAAATTTGCACAGTACTCTAGACCCAATGTTATCCATTGCCCCCAAATCAATTTTTAAAGTATTTCATGCAAATGTGTTAAGACTTCTGTAAAATGAGATTTCCCCTTCAGAGGACAGCCTCCTCAACATGTACACCAGCTAAAGACCTTGCAAAGTCAGTCAAAATTAAATTAAGTTGGTTAGAAAATACTGCTCAATACAAAAGCATTGCACAGTGTCATTCTTGGGGGGGGGGGGGTCACAATACAGAAGCTTTGCACAACATCATTCTTTTGGGAGGGCACAATATGATCATTACTACAGAGGAAGATCCACTCCCATCCCGGCAATTAAACTTCTAAAAAAACATTGGCAACTGTTATGCCACATTCAGAGTTGCTTTCAGATACAATGTGGCTTTCAGAAATTATCACTGACTTCAGTGCCAAATTTCTATTGCATTTCTGGACCCAACAAAAGACAAACTGTTTACCAATAACAGTTTGCAGGACAGTGTAGTACATAAAACCCACCAGAATACAGAAATAGCCAGATGAAATCCAGAAGGCAAGTAAAGCAGTCTGAACACCTTTACAAATAAATAAAACGCAGCAGTAATGAAGTATTATTTAGTTCCAGTTTTAGTGCAGACTTGTAAAATCAGCTTTAGCAAGGATTTTAATGTCATGTTTGTACTGCATGACTGCATCAATATCACCCTAACTTCAAGGGGAAGAGAATTTCTGCCTTAGCAAAAGTGGTCAACACTAGTGCATTCGGCAAATTAGTATTCATAGGGTTCTGTTACAGCATGAGGCAAGATATTTGTTTTGCGAAACAGCATAACAGTATGGCTTACTGTTCTGGAAGCTCTGAGCATTACCAAAAAATACACCTGCAAATGTTACGTAACTACAGATAACATACATTTCCTAGATGAAGAAACATGACTTAGTGGGGTGAAGGGGGGGGGGGCTTAAGGCCCCAGTCACACTGCAATCCTTGGCCCAGACAGGCAGACATGTCCTCTTTCACTGCTATCAATTAATAGCAAAGTTTCAATTGTCAAGTTAAATATTTTACCATCCCACTGTACTCCATAGATACAGAATACAGTGTTCAACCAGCCCTACTCTTGACATGATTGCCCTACAACTGGTCTATGGAAAATCCTCCAGCCTCGTCTGAACAGTAGTTCTAAATGGGAAATTCCTCCACTTAGACTGCCAAGCTCAAGTTAACCCCTCGCTCATATTCCCGCTTTAGTACTCTACCTAGTAGTAGTGACCTTCTCCATACTTTTAAAATGTCCTCATCCTAGAGTTCTACTATATAAACCCTTGCTACACATTCACTTCGTTAGCATTCATAGCCCCCCCCTTTTCACCAGGCATTAAATACCATGACATCAAGGTTTACCTGACCATCTGTTGTCAGCCTGATGGAATCAATGGTCCTGTTACAAAGCAACAACTGCCTCATGCTCACACCCAGCTGTTCCCCACATAGAAAAATCTGCCGATACCTACTTAACTTCGAAGGCTAACCTCGCCTCAAAGAATGCAGACTATACCCCACATGTTGCCAGCTAACACGCTCCTCACACAGCCATGCCCACCATGTCCTGGATAAATAAGCCACCTTACAGGAGGTATTTAAATATCCTTGCCTTCTAGATGAAGGTTTTGTATACAAAAGTCACAGGTATCATACTAGCGGGAAGACACTACAAAAAATACACAACCTTAAAAAGGGGATAACAGTTTACAGGCTGAAGCTCTTAAGGCAGTAAGGCCAAGACAGTCTGATACCACTTACCAAGGTTACGCAGAGATCAGAATGGTTAGCTGCCTTTCAGGTGTCAGGATGTGCAGTATCACTAGGTACCCCACATCCCTTCACTAGGTACCCCACATCCCTTCACCTCAAGTACATACATGACATGGTCATTGTGAACATGGGAGTGCACAGCTGAAGACATACTGTCTTGTATCACAACAGCATTATCAGAACAAACATTTGAAATCAATGTGAAACTAACGGAGCAGTACCTAAAAATCACCAAGAATGATGTCACAATATAAGCAAGAGAACATATTTCAGTTACTGACCTAGTTATTAGTGTTATTCTATGGGTATCCAACATCAGTCAGCCTGGGAGGAAATGACAGAAAACACTGTCTGCTTTGCTGCCAAGCATGGCTTGCATTCTCTTTCCTCATGGTCTCTATTGGCCAGGGCCTTTTTCCTCACCCATATAGTGCCAATACTATTACATTATTTTAGGCAAGGTCAGTCTCCTCAAATAATTACATAGCTAACCCAATTAAAACTATATAAAAATTGCACAATGCCAGAAGCCTAAACAGAAGGCTGCACTCTTCCAGACATTCTAAACTCAAAGATATGGACATCTATATAGTTATTGAAACCGGCTTAAAAAACAGAAATAGCACCTCCGATAGTGCAGGCGGCTTTCAGTACAAACACGGAAAATAAGTCATTGGAGGAAGCGTGTTCCAGCCATATTCTTAAGCCATCTCACTTTCAGACTCATGCGACAAGGACCTTGAACTTCTCCATATTCTTTTCATAGTAAAAAGAACTCCATCTCACATCCTAGACAACTACCATATCCCCCTCCATGTCAGCCACTTCCCATAAAGCACATCTAAAACAGACTCCTCTCTCTAACAAGCCTATTATTCTCTTGGGAGACTTCACCTATCCCTCCATTAATTGGGAAACCTACACCTCTTCAAATACACATTCCTGGACTTCATTAATACTAGCTCCCTAGGCCAACGGTTCAAGTCTCAACTAGGAGGTTCTCACCAATATGCTCGAACACCTATAGTTACCATGTCAATATTCAAACAGGTTTTACCCTTTTATCATGTGTTGCTGAATTGTCTTGACTTGCCACATAACCTTCCTATCTTCATATATTATTTCAAAGCAAACCTAATCCTGAAAACTGAAAGCCTGATGAAATTTAAGGGCCCTGCTCTACTTCATGTTGACATTTCACACATGCTGCTACATCTGAATAATCTCTTATGACCACCTCAAATCATGCAGCAAGGTATCTATCCCCACAAGACATGAATACAATGCCAAGTTCAAGAATATACCTCTATGGTGGAACCCGAACATAAAACTTTTACTAGAAGAAACTCAGCCCATAAAAGCAAACTTCATACCCCCATCATCTAGACAGAACTCAAAATCAAATCAAATACCCAAGTACTAATTGAAAATTGTTCAGACCACAGCGTTTCCTCAGCAACACAAGGACTTGTCTTTCTTGAGCTAAGCAAACCACCTTAATGCACTCTGCCTCTCCTACACACTCGTGAGGTGACCACTGTCTAGTCTAGAGGATCCAGTCCTGTGCGACCTCCTGCACATCCACAAAAATAACACCACCTGCTCAAGAGATCTAAACTCCTACCAAAGTGCAAATATGATCTCATAGCAAGACATATACATCCCAGCGAACCCCTCCCCCTTATGGGATACACTTCCTTTGGATTCAAGCAAAGTAGCTCCCTGACCCTCTAGGCATAGCATAACCTGGATGAATGGATGGTGAATTGTAAACAGAGTCTGGCCCCTGAAGCCCTCACTGAAAATTATAAAGGAGTCATGTCAATGGGTGCACTTGTGATTTGATGTATTGTGGCTAGCCTACTAATGGTCATCTGATCAACAGCTTAATGATGACCCTTGTTTGAGATGGCCGAGAAAGATGTTGGAGGCAATGTAGCAGGATTGTCAGTGGTTGAGGTTTCAGTGGCTCCTAGAAAGCTTTAGCAGCTATATCTTGCTTGCCTCAAACACAGGCCTAGTGCTGAAGTGCTGTGATATACAAGGAATCAACTCAGACTGGCAATGAGATTCTAAATGTCAGTTTAAGTATTTATCAGTGCAACAGGCAGGACTAAAATTGTTGCTAAATATGTTGCAACACTGCCAGGCCGAGAGCAAATAAGCTAACCACAAGACAGGCTAGGGCAAATTAGTTAAGGGACCAGTCAAGTATCAAGTGGACTACACGTTGCAGCAACTGTTTAGACACAGGGCAAACAAGGTAAAAGCACACCGACTAGACTGTTGCAAAGTTGTCTTGTCCAAAAAAGTTGCCTCAAAATGGTACAAGTCACAAATTACAATTCTTGTAGCACAACTAAAACAAAACATTTAACAAAATTATTACTCAAAATTACAAGTGTGCACACACTCAAGACAAGCAAACATTTCCCCAACTTCACACATTACCCGACTCGATTCGGAATACCATCAATCTATTTGCCCAAGAATGCACACAATCAGAAGTGTCAAAACTCATGCATTATGGTTCTGGCCCAATTAATGTTCTCATTATACTTCACTAGTGGATTCTGGCTTGACTATATGTTTTAGGAAAAAAACAATTAACTTTCCAAGGCATTGCTCTGATAGGCCATGCAGTCTCAAGTTTGTATTGTGTCTGCACCCAAATATTGAAAAATTATTCCTGGATGCACAGCTCTGACAGTACAGGTATTATCATTTTATTAGTAATTAATCGTTAATAATCCAGTGTAACCAAATGACATGCGTTAATAAGTACTGCATAAACCTAGCAGAACAATTTCATAGGTATACACTTGGCTAATGACCACCGGGGCCTTTATAAGCCTAGCCATGCAACCGAAATGTATTCCATGGGCTGTTTGGCCTTAGAGGTTGTTTTAAGAGGTGTATAGTAGATATGGCATAATTTAACTGCTGCCTCGGTCCAGAAGCATAGGTGTTACACCACAGGTGAATTCCCATAAGTACAACATAAACCCACCAGAAGTAATTATGACAATGCATGCCTTTGCCACAATCAGAAAGATTTACTGCCTGTCTAAATCAAGCACCATGTCATGCATGTTTCAGTGATTTTGCAGTGTGATACAAAAGACATGACTAAAATATTACATATTATAATGCAATGTACCAAGACCCTTATGTCATAGCATTAGCACAGCCGGTATTAGTTACCTCAGTATGATTTGTAATGACTAACTGAACAATTTTGAGCTGCATCACATAAATCTATATGTTCACACGTCAGTCTTGACAGTAACAATACATATCTGAATAGCTTTTGCACATTTTGATATGCAGTTAGGTAAACAAATACCGTTCTCAATTTTTTCTTCCTTTTTTCCTTATATGTGTACTGATTCATACAAATAGACATTTTTATTCAGTTTTAGGATGACTAATACAGACTTTTTTCATATTCAGTGCTGGTGCTTTCTAAGATTTTTTTTACATATACAAGTCTTACTGTATTATTCAGAATGGGTGCATAATGAGAGGTTTTGTTGGGAAAGAGTTGTCTGAAGAAGTACATAGTACTGCCTGTACGAAAGCGCCAATAATAAATATTTTGTGGGATTTTTTTTTTGACTGTTAGGTTTGTTTGAACTTTTTTCCCTGTTTGTAATCAGTCTGTTGTAATTTAAGAAAAACCTGTATGCATGTTAAATACACGAGGAGAATTTGCTCTATACGAAAATAGCATAAATAACTGCTAGAATTTTTTTTTTTGGGGAGGACGCTGAGTTTAAGCCCATTAAGGCTGGGGTCAAATTGCTTTCTTCTACCCAGGGAGTGCTAACACTAGTTAGTTGCCTTAGGTTTTTCCAAATTCCGCAAGCTGGTCCACTGAACCCATCCAGAAATGAAAGTTATGCCAGGTTTTACAAATGTTAAGAGTTGTATAAATTTACAAAACATACCTTTTCCACAACTATAAAGTTTATTCTCATAGGCTGTCCCGGTATATTCCAAAAGTAGACGGATTGGTTGGGCCAGCTAAAAAGACCAAAAACAGTAATGAACATCAAAATAATGAACTTATTTAATTGCCTCTGTTTAAAGTGTAATTTAAAATTAAAGCCCGATCAAAAGGATGACAGCAATGATGACCATGGTTAAGTCACAAATATGAGGATGCTCAGGTTACGCTTTTACATTTGGAGAGAAGCAGACCTGGTTAAATTAAAAATCTTGGTCAAGCAAAGCACACACATGCATAGCTAATCAGCATTTTCCCCTGGCTCCTTCCCCTATATAAACAATTTTACAAGGTGAACAGCTCCCTCATAACCCTCACAGGAACAATCAATAAACCAATAAATAATTGCTATCCTACTTATACAGAGGACTGAACCCAGCCCTTTCCCATTTGACAACAAAAAAAAAAATGCAGACATTCACTGCCTGCATCCACTGATAGTAATGTCTTTTGGCTTTTCCCGGTTAGGGATCACCACAGAGGAACGCCGGTCCGCTTAGGATTGGCAGTAGATTTTTATGGTGTCGAGGTGCCAGCCCGAAGACGCACCCATTCACGCACGCAACTACCTGCATGTCTTTACATGTCACTTGACCGCGGGGAGGACATGCAGACTCCAAACAGAGGGTGCTCCAGCCGAGAATCGAACTGGAGAACCTCTTGCTGTGAGGGGACAACACTAACAGCTGCACCACCGCAGCCTCACAGCCTGCATCCACTGAAAAATGTTTCAATCAAAATCACTGAAGAATACAACCAGAAAGCATTCTGTGGATCAACATGAGTTAAACACCTTTGCCATTATCAAGCTCAGTGCTGAAAAGGTGCAGTGCAGAACACAACGTGTAGGCTATTCAAAACTTCTAGCTACCTCTGTCTGCTTGAAACAAGAGTTTCAAGGGATTTCACTGGTCTTCATTTCCAACCAAGTCTAGTTAACAGGTAGCATAACTTTCCTGGCTAACCTTTCAAGATTCACCAGTTTGTCACACCACTAGCTTCTATGATATCTAGCAAATTGCATCATTTTCAGTTTATATGTATTGTGCATTTTTGTTTGACACATCCTTATCCCATCTACACCACTGGCACATTTTTTTCTTTAAACATGTGCCTTCCGATCCATGAACTAGCCTGAAAATGATTTGCCCGTGTTCTTGAATACATTACAGCATCTAGTGAATTAAGTACTGCGAGGCGCATACACCACCACAACTTCACAATTTGTACACATTTTATTTAACCCTGTTCCACACATTTATTGTATCCCATATAACACAAAGAGCTCCAGACTTGTCTTTGTGCATGTACAGCAGTGCACCCAAAGTCTATGTACATACTTCATGCTTTTCCCTAACAATAAGGATGAAGTAAAAACTTTCCAAATTCAGTGACATCACCATACTGAAAGCACCATTTTCAGGTTTCTTCTTTGCAAAGCAGCAGCCTAAAACCATCATCTGTTCACAAAAAAAAAAAGATGTATCTGGCACTTCAAGCACTACATAATGTAGAGCAAAGGTTTGACAAAAAGTACATATTACCAACACACTTAACGTAACCCACTGGGACGCAGTAGAGTAATATGCATCATTACTGATTATTACTGCATTACCAATCTACACTACTGTGGAGCAGAGTAACTTCTTGGATGCACAGCAGCAAACCTTGAAGTATAATCATACCACAATAATGAACTCTGACTTTGATACTGACCAATTATAACCAGTTATTTACTGCCCTGGAATCTCACACACACAAAAGGATAACAGTTTTGTACAGATCTGTTGACCATTTTTAACATACATGTTTATAGGAATTTACTAGGCTTGCAGCCCTAGAGTCCTTGCACACCTAGCCAGGTTAGTCCCAAATTGCCCCAATTGTCCTTTGTTAAATGGATGCAATTCACATAGCAAGTCTATGATCAACACCGACTTCCCTTGTCCATGAGGGACATGGGTGCCACCCCAGGGTGAATTTGAGGTCTCCTATCCATTCGTCTAGGCTGTGCTTGAATAAGGTCAGGGAGGAGCTTTGCTTCACATGAATCAGAAGTTCATTCCAGAGCAGTAGCAATCTTTGGGAGGTATCCGTCTCACCAGCATGTTTTGGTTTATGTCACAGGCTAGGTTCAGATCCCTAGAGCAAGTGACTCTTCTGCCATTTGACTTGCAGATATGCAACATTTCCATCAGGGCAGGGCAGGAGACTGCCCTGTAGGCCAGGCACAAGATGCCCCTCAGCAGCCTATGAAATATAGAGTACAGCGACAGAGCTATCAGTCTATCCATACAAGTCAAGATTTGGAGGCCCTGAATTTTCTTTGTGAGAAACGTCTGAGGTCTCCCCAGCTAATGCAGGTGTCTGGTGAGGTACATGCAAAACGGAGCCTTGAACTCTATTCATGGTCTGAGAAGGGTTGAGTACAGTGGAATTATAAACACCCTTAGAACTGATGTGATGGCCTTAACATAGAAGGCTTTCCTTACTACTACGGAAAATTGGTGGTTGAAGTTCAGATTGCCATCTGCTTGTGTTCCCAGTTCTCGCACCACTGGGTTTGAACCTAGGGTGGTGCTGTCAATATTGCAAATGGCAGGGAATTCCACTTCGCAAAGGGGATAATGCACTTTTTTGCATTTAATTTTAGATTGCCATTTGTTTGTGTTAGCCCCTCCTGTAATATGTTAGCACTGTTGTGAGACTCCATGTTTGCACACAATTCGCAGTCAGCAAACTTGGTAAGCCAGAGGCAGTCTACTTTAGCCTGGACTTCCCGACAAACAGTAAAAGGGCCCAGCACAGAATCTTGTCGTAAACCACTAGTGAATAGCATACCGGTAAAGGCAGACTAACCAACTGACAGTATGTGTTCCGTCAGTGATCCAATTGGTTACCCATCAAGTGACACAAGGGTTAATCCCCAGCTGGGAGAACTTAATGATACCAAAGTTGGGGGATTGTGTGAAAAGCCTTTACTAGGTCAAAATAGGCAGTATGTACTGGCTTACCTTCCTCCAGGGATTCGGTGACTCTCAAAGAAGTCAGCTATGTTTAATAAGCATAATCTACCCTTAACCAAGCCAAACCGGGTTAAGGTCAGGTCTAGAATATGGTTACGTATGTACTTGTTGATAAAGTCCATTAAGATTCTTTCTATGGTTTTGTACACGAGACTGGTTAGACTTACGGGTCTATAGTTCCCAGGGTCAGTTGATGGCCCTCCTTCGTGCAAGGGGATTACAGCTGCTGTACTTCACTCTGCTGAACAAAGCCAGTTTTCAGGCTATAGTTAAACAGAATGCAAAGTGGGTCTGCTAGGTCCTGTTTTAGATTACTTAGTAAGCAACCTGCAATGTTATCTGGTCCCCACTGAGGCCATGTTTTTGGCCTTGGAAAGTGTAGATATGACCTGATCTCTAGAGAGAATAGGTAGAGGACTGGCCTCAGATATGCTATGCGGTATGGCTAGTGGGGACAGAGGGATGAAATCTGCAGCAAATCTGTCAGCTAGAAGGTTGGCAATTTCTTCTGGTTAGGAGTGTTACTGTCTACTACCAGTTCAACACATAGCTGGGCATTCCCTTTTATATTTCAAACATAGTTAAAAATGCACTAGGAATATCCTTAGCTAGAGAAGCTATTTTAGCTTCATAATTAGCTTTAGAGACTTACAATACTTCTGATTTGATCGTTCAAGCTCTGGAGGGTGTTCTTCCTCTGTAGAGTCAGTTCCCTCTTGGTCTTAGACACCAGTTTCTTCCGCTTGTTATATAAACTAATTATACCTCAGGTTCACCAGGGTGTCTTGTTTTTTTAGAAGGACCTGATCCACTCAAGTACAGTTTCTTAAATGTTTATACAGGGCATTTGTGTACAACACTGCACAGAAGTAGTGGTCGTCTGACTGTGGGGGATTATAACACTTTTTATATCATCGCATAAGTATGCTACAGTTTGCTTGAGAAACTTTTTTTGTTCCTGTGGGGGTGTCGGGTCAAACAGTTACCTTTGAACGGGACAGATTTATGGCCCGACCTTACCAGGGAGGGCATCACACCAGGCAGTGACCTCCCATGTTGGTAAATACTACATCAAGCACATTTCAGCCCTTTGTGGGGGTACAGACTGTAAATACAAATATGCTGGAACAAAGTTCATAAACCTCTGGGCGAGCATGTTTGTACTCCTGTATGTCACCCAGTTGATGGAAGGATATCTGAAATCTCCCGTAACCATGGTGTTGAGCTGCATGGCTAGTGACTCCGGCAAGTCCCAGCAGGCAGTGTGCTTTTCTTGGTTCATGGTGGGGGACCTACAGCTAGCAATGATGCTAAAGGATATTTTGCCTACAGTCAATTGAACATGGAGTAGTTCGAGAGAGAGTCATACCGTTTGATCAATCCCGAGGTGTACTTGGCTTTAACAAAGATGGATACACCTCCACCTTTTCCCTTTCATGCTTATTTTAAGGTCTGAATGTGGGGAAGGCATTGTAGCCTTGCACAACCAGTGTGCTCTCCTTAACCTTGAATCATGTCTCAATGAGTTCACAGACGTCAGCATCTTCCAAGGAATGCAGTTTCATATTTAGACACTTAATAAGTAGCAGAACCTTGGGTATGTCAAGCGGATTTTGTTACATCAGAAATGTTGAAACTAACTACAAAAAGCCCCATGGAGGAGGCAAGTGCCTTTACCAGTACCCAAAAAGCCTATTGAAGACAGGTGCAGTTCATCTCTGGCAAAGCACCGCAGCCTGTTGACCAGGTCTTCCCAGTCCGACAGATATTGGACCCCCCTGGGCTGACACCAGAAGGTAAACCAGTTGTTGAAGTCTATCATTTTTTGTTTATACTGTGGCATCCTGGGTGAACACAGAATGCTACTTTGGGCTTCAGTCATACCTGCCTGGGACACAATCTGAGACTTCAGTCATGTCTCTCTTCATATAGTCCAGAGAGGTATGCTACAAGTCATTCACCCCAACATGGACCATTACAGAGTCATAACAGTATGTGTGGAGTGATTTGACTGAGCCAGATAACTGACTGTAACCTTCTTGTCCAGCTTGGTGAGGGGGACGTGTCTCACACTATGGAGTCACCTATGACAAAGACATTAGATTTGGAGGTGTTTTGCCATGGGGTTTTTGCTGAGTGAGACACTGGTGTATGTTGCGTGCAGTGGTTTCTGTTTCCATAATGGTGTGTGCAAGTGGTTTACATTTGGAAAGTTTCTGATCTTTTGATAGGCTTCTAGTGAGTACCTCTGCGTGTGTGGTGCGTGTGTCATGACCTTATTTTCTGTGAACTGAAGTGTGTGTTGACAACCTGTCTGATGCCAAGTTTGTTGTTACACATGAGAGAACAGATTCCAATTTCATAATGTAATTGCATCTCTCACACACAAGGTTTTTGTGGCTGTCGGTATACATGAGGCAATTTACTACACTGACGCAGAATGCTCATGTCAATCAGGCTGGCCAGATAAATGATGGGAAACTGCCCTGCCATTACAAAACAGTTTTTTTTTTAACCAGTTTTTGCACTAGGACTGACAAAAGGCTCGCTCTACTGAAGGCTAGGAATGATAAAGTGTGGCAACACTGCTCATTGCGCAGCCTAGTTTCCCACAGAGCAGCAAGAAGCGTGGGAAGTTTCCACCAACATATGTCTAGAAAAAATTATGTTCCAAGGTGTTTGAGTCTATACAGAGCACCGGTAGCCTCCACGGTGCCATATGTGGCAATGCACAACCAAGAGGTTTAAATACAGCTAAAAATTAAACACTTCATCTACCAACAGGAAAGCCCACATCAAATCTTCCTCCAGCAATCCCCAGCAGGTTGTATTCACACTTCTGCCACAAAGGTTCAGGGCAGCCCTTCTTGACGCAAGATTGCCGGTTTGGTGCTCAAGTGCATCAATAACAGGATAGACTCATTGGGCCCGAATCTACTTTATGCTATCTAGGTATCCGTACACTGTAAATCAAGTGCAGAGAACAAAGCAGTTGCAGTGTAAAAAATGCATTAATTTGATAGGAAAAAAAAATCTTCTGTTTTATCTTGAATTACAGCAGAAACAAACCTCTGGCAAAGAACACCAAGCGTAGAACTTCTCCAGTTAATCGTGTGTGTGTGTGTGTGTGGGGGGGGGGGGTGGCTCCACATCTATCTGCTACCAGAATTTGAACAGTCAAACTTGCACCAGGTGCAGATTGTGATTACTTGATTGATGGCTGCATAAGGCTGCCAAGCTAAGGGCACAGCAAATCAGCAAGATGCACAACATACCGCACTATAGCAATTCAGCAAACATTCGGGTGGGAGACCAATGATCTTCCTGCTTACTATCAACACTGCAGATCAAAGTCAGAAGCCAGCACTGCTGGTAGGGGCTACCAATGATACACTATTACAAAAGGTATGTGAGGCACTATGTACAAGCACAGTACCCTACCTATTAAGTTTTTAATACACATCACTTTCAATGGAAAGTCCTTTACCTTGTAAGTGTAAGCCAGAATGCACAAAGTATGAGTTCCTTATTCATTTCGATATTAGTCACAGAAGATGTGTGACATTTAGCATCAGAGAGCAGAGTCTTGTGTCGATGCTTTACTTTCATTTTGCACAGTGCAACATGCAACTACAAGGCTCCCGTTGCTAACGCCTTATAGCCAGGTAGAACTCCTCCACAAGAGCTGTGTAACCCCATCTTAACAGTTGGGCAAAACTGTTGGTGAAATTGAAGTGCATTATACAATGACCCCCCATTAACATTCAAAAATGTGCACGCTGATTTGTCAGCGTGCACGTTGTAAATCAGAGTTATAGTAATGGAAAAAGGTCTAGTCGCCCAGACTTTTTCCATTACTATAACTTTTTTTTTTTTTACAGCAACAGAGAATGCAAAATCTCCGTTGCTTCACACTGTCTTGCTATATAGCGAGACAGCTTTAAAAAAAAGCAACGGAGATTCTCTGTTGCTTTTTTTTAAAGCTGTCTCGCTATGTTAAACCCATTTACCATAGCGAAACAGTTTGTAAAAAGCAACTAAGATCTTGCTTTCTCTGTTGCTTTTGCCCACAGCTCTGATGTACTGCGTAGGCATACGCATGGGCAGTACATCAGAACTGCCGCAGAATACCAGACAGCTGCGGAAGGGCAGCAAGGAGGCATTATACAATGCCATTATTTAAGAAAAGTAATTATTTTTTTTCTTAAATAATGTCATTGTATAATAGCAATAACCCACTTCTGGGTATGGGTAATGCTGGATTTACCCAAGGTTGGCTGTTTGGCCACTCGGGCTTCGCCCTCGTGACCAAACCACACCAACCGTGGGTAAATCCAGCATTACCACACCCAGGCGTGGGTTATTGCTATATTAACCCACCACCGAGTTCACGCAGGAATGGGTGTGCCCACAGTGATTGACATGCCTGAGGGCGGGGATTCACAAAAGCAATGTGCCGTGATTGACAAGCAGTGCAAATGTAACAGAGCATTTAGTAAGCACAATAATGACACGAATGGAACCCAGCCACTGGGGATGCACAAGCCAGTGCATTTCTTTGTGCCGGTCCCAAGCCCGGATAAATGGGGAGGGTTGCGTCAGGAAGGGCATCTGGCGTAAAAATTCTACCACAACATTTATGGTGCAGAAATTTCATATTTCCATACCGGATCGGTCGAGGCCCGGGTTAACAACGACCGCCAGCAGTACTGTTAGCCAACAGGGTGCTGGCGGAAATTGGGCTACTGTTGGCTGAAGGAGAAGAGGAGGGCGAAGGCAGGAAGAGAGGAGGAAGGTTAGAAGTGTAGCAGTGAGGGTAGGAACTTTGAATGTTGGCAGTATGACTGGTATAGGAAGAGAGCTAGCTGATATGATGGAGAGAAGGAAGGTTGATAAATTGTGCGTGCAAGAAACCAGATGGAAGGGAAGTAAGGCCAGGTGTTTAGGAAACGGGTTCAAATTGTTCCATCATGGTGTGGATGGCAGGAGAAATGGGGTAGGGGTTATACTAAAGGAACAATATGGCAAGAGTGTTTTAGCAGTGAAGAGCGTGCCTGACAGAGTGAGGTTTATGAAGCTCGAAATTGATGGTGTAATGATGGATGTTAGTACACATGCACCACAAGTTGGGTGTGCGATGGATGAGAAAGAGAAATTTTGGAGTGAGTTGGATGGAAGTTGTGGTGAGTGTACCCAAGGGCGAGAGACTAGTGATTGGAGCAGACTTTAATGGGCATGTTGGCAAAGTGAACAGTGGGGATGAGGAAGTGATGGGTAGGTATGGTGTTAAGGAGAGGAATGCAGAAGGTCAGATGATTGTGGATTTTGCGAAAAGGATGGACATGGCTGCGGTGAATAAGTATTTTAAGAAGAGGGCGGAGCATAGGGTGACGTACAAGAGTGGAGGAAGATGCACACAGGTGGATTATATCCTATGTAGGAGGGACAGTCTGAAGGAGATTGGAGACTGTAAAGTGGTGGCAGGGTAAGTGTAGTTAAGCAGCGTAGAATGGTGGTCTGTAGGATGACGTTGGTGATCAAGAAGAGGAGGAGGAGTGTAAAAGCAGTGCCAAGGATTAAATGGTGGAAGTTAATAAATGGTGATTGTGAGGTGGAGTTTAGGGAAGAGTTAAGACAGGCACTGAAAGTTACCGAACAGCTGGGTAACTACAGCAGAACTATTAAGGGAGACTGCTAGAAAGGTGCTTGGTGTGACATCTGGACAGAAGAACTGGTGGTGGAATGAGGAAGTACAGAAGAGTATACAGAGGAAGAGGCTGGCGTCTTGATTTTTGACATACTCTTAATAAATAATGCCAATAATTAGAGTTAGTTACTTCTTTCAAGAAAATATACATTTCACATTAAATGTGGCAATGTCTTGCGTTAAAAGCACTAATATTTTAAAATGTGTTTAGTGATTAGTGATATAGCACGAAAAATATTTAAAAACTGCTTTATTAATGGCGAAATATAGGTCTAAATTACCTTGTGTTTTTGGTGGCATCTTTCAATCAAACGGTGGGCGGTGCAGTCAAAATGGTCACAGGCGCGGTTTGGGCGGGGCATACCACTGCGCATCTGGTGGGTTAATACACTTCAATTTCGCCAAACTGTTTACAGTTCACTTTAACAAATATAATTATATCCTTAATAAAACAAACTATATACTGCATCCTTACCGAAAAGAGACAATACAATCAATCACGAATTCCACACCTACACGCGCAATCACCGCGGGTCACTCTTCGTTACCGCCTTAGACCTTTGTTGCTGTCAATCACAAAGGGCGGTAATGTCAAACTCCATGCCCACCGCTGAGCAAACAAACGGGTGGGGGTGGCAGTAAGCGTTTACATCACTTTAAATGTACCGTAACTGTTTAACAAACCATACCCGAGCAAAAAGGTAGACACAATGAACCTGAAAGCAATCCATGTAGATCAGCATGTGTTGCCCCTTAACAAATTAATCAGCTTCAAGTTGCATATAAAACCAAACTACTAATTCAGGGTACAGCCTGAATTAAAACTGAGAAACATAAATACGTCGCATAATTTAATGTGCAATTATTCAGCTTACGACCCTGAGTAAACAGTTCCCTGTACGTCCACTGCTGCACACCTTTACACCGCAGCAAGCAAGCCCCCCCCCCCATTTTACTGTGCACATGGTCATACTTACAACCCCTTATAAGTACAGAAAAAACACCCCAGTAAAACTCATACTGAGCATAATTTTTCACTCAAACACCTTAGTTGAATAAGATAAACAAGGCCTGTTATACATATAACGACAATAATACTTGCTGCATACCCCACGAATATCCCAATAAGCCAGAATCACCACCATTTGGACTGTCTTGTGTTTTACTCCGTAGATAGTGCAATACACCGCCCAGGACTGTCACATATCAATGCAAAGATTCCACAGCTTCAGTAGAATTAGGCACGACTAGCTACAAAACATCCAATCACTGTCGCGAATAAAATTTAGGTCACCGTAACCTGAAGGCGGACACCACTGTGGACGCTGCTGATAGGACCCCAGAGTGAAGGTGTTGTACTTTAAAATACACCTAAAGCTAAGGTGGCTGTGAGCAGTAGAGGTGTCTTCCCACGCACAATGCACATGCAGTTTTTGTGTGTATCGTACTTAGGCACATTTTAAATAAGCATTTTCTGAAGCTTATGGCAACTTGACACCATAAAAAAAAAAAACAATTGCCAATCATTAGCGGACCGGAGTTCCGCTGTGGCGACCCCTAACCGGGAAAAGCCGAAAGACAAACAACAACATGAAACTCCGATGTGTGTCATTTTTAGTCCTCAATAATTTGCCAGACATTTGCAAATTGTATGAGAACAGACCAAAGTATGAGGAGAGAGAGATATTTCACCTGGCTACTACTGTGAGTCGCCTGGACAAGTAGTTTAGAGACCTTGTTGATGGATAGATGGATATACAAAAGTCTGAAAGATAATGAAAACCTCCAGAAGCAAGGAAACTGAAATAAATGGTATAACCTGACCTAAAAAAAGACTTGTTTTAAACGTACGCATTAATTCAAAAATATGAATTCAGGAAACATTATAAAGCAAAAGCATCTATTTTAAAAAGCTAGGCTAAGGTATTATGACAATAATTGGTGGTAAAGACGTGAGTTCTGTTATATTAACCCACTTCATTCAGTTGGACCTTGTTGTCTAACTTCAGTGCTCGACTCGTGTAAATCCTACATAACCTACGGCCACTTCACTGAGTATTGTTTGCTTTTTCTGGGTTAACAAAAACAAATTAGGATATGCATACATAGCTTAAAAGGAATGCAGATACTTAAACATGCATGTACTTTATGCTCAATACAGTATTTCTAATTTGCTATGGATCTATAATCCTACTGCTGTGACTTTCACAAAAATGTTCAGTTTATGAATTGTATACATGCTGGCTCTTGATGCCTGTATCTTTATAGTAAACACCTATGCTGTGCAGATACCACCTTTGAGTCTGCTGTAAGAAACAATAATTCAGAACTGCAACTAAGTAACCTATCACCTTGTGCAGTTCCTAAAATTGGTCTTCCCCTCAATGTGAAGTTGAGAACCCAAAAATAGAGCTCAAGCTGCTTGCTACGAATGTAACAAGTAGTTTGCTAATAAAACTTGACTACACACAAAGTGCTTCAACACTCTGCTTGTGTTGTGACCACAAATGCAGTTTTGGCAATCCTTTCTGACTATTAGTTCTGCACATCCACACCATTGGTACCTACCGTTTACACATTCTACCTCCTTGTGCCCGTAAGTAGCTTCCCCCTGCCCTAGCTATGTCTCTGCCATCATTTATGGAAAACTAGACAAGGTGTTTAAAAAAACTGTTAATCTGAAGTTTTATATGACTTTAGTATTGTCAGGGCAACATATTTAGTGCTACAAATATTAAACAGCAGTGAAAAAAAAATAACCCAGTCCTATAGTAGGCCAGGTTATACTCCTGTGGGTATTACTGAATGACTGATAACTACTATTGCTGCATCATGGATATAACATGACCATTAGAATTCTGGGAATTTGAAATGTAGCTTTTTGAATCCACAATTCCAAATTCCATAAAATGAAGGCCCCACTCACCAAACCTCTGCAGAGTACAAATACATTAAAAGGACAGTCCCAGGGATTTTTTGTTTTGATTCTGGTCTTTGTTTACATTATCAGTCTGGCTTTTTGAGCATGTCAGAGCTTTGGCTGTGGGAGCTGGGGGAAGGGTGCCTACAGGAAGTTTCAAAAGTGTTAACCAGATTCCATCTCAAATTGCAGTTTTACTTACAACAGCTTTCGAGTCATTTATTAGTATTGCCCATGCATTTTATCCTCAGAGAAAAGTAGCGTTTCAGAAATTTTGTGTACCGACTGCTACTATCTTGCAGGAAAGCATATGAGAAATGCAATGCTAAAACATTATTAACTGGAGTTTTCTGTTCCTTTCATTTCCGTATTTTATTTTGTGCTGATTTCTGAATGCAAGTTAAGTGATTCGATGACCTAACTGCCACTAGCTCTGTAAAAAGAATTTGAATGCTCAGACAGTAGTAGAAATACTCCTTTCTTTCTTTTTTCATATTTTATTTTATTTATTTATTTATTTTTATCTCTGAATACTAGCTATGTGCAGTGGCTTTCTGACCTGCAGGTATCTCTGTAAAAAAGCATATGTGTGATGCAAGGTTCAGACATTAGTAGACAGTCTTCTGGTCCTTTGATTTTCTAGTCTATATGAATACTAGCCAAGTGCTCAGATTTTATGACCTGGTTGCTTCTATTTTTCTAGAAGCATAAGTGATGCATTTTTCAAACCATGTCCCTCAATTGCCCTTGATTTTCAGTGATCTCCATGACTTTGACTCGGATTGTACCTCTGCTCCTCTTGATCATTCCGAAAACTGGTGACTTTGTAGAAAATGTGGTGAATTACCCTTAATAAATAATGACAATGATTATACTTACAGCCTTATAGAGAATGTATATTAGTTCACACTCTCTTATTTGACTAATGTCTCAAATTAACTGATTCAGTCAAGAGCTATGGTTGAAACATTAATAGTCACACTCGACTATTCTTTTAATCTCTTGTTTTATTTTGTGCTGACATCTGTCTTGTAATTAAGTGCATTATGTGGTATACATGCTGCATTTTGGTGAGGTACTGCATTGTACAATTTGCTCTTCAACACTTTTCTTTCTCTTTCCACATTACAACTGTATGCATTTAAGTCTGGTCCCACTGTGGTTATCTGTAAGTAGATAACTTCAATACAGTCTAGGTTTTTTGTTACCCTTCTAACAGTTTGCAATGCCTGATGTGTGACTGAGTCTCAATCTGACAACCATAAGTCATATATAATGCCATTCAAACTACGGCTACTGTTCCAAAACACTCACAAGATAGCTATGTCAGAGCAGTGACAGGACTAGTATCCTACCCAATTTACTACCTCATATTTTCTAATACTTTGTTCCCCATGGCAAATCAACACATGGTAAATACAATAAATTCTTGTATGTGTGCTGTCACCTAACTTCATACACTGTTCTTGCATAACTGTACAGTGTCACTATATGGTTGCCACCTCTCCCAAGTATTCAAAGTGGGACTTTTTTATACAAATATTAAGATGTTGCAGGACAAACCACACCCACAGCTACTACAAAGGACTGGAATTCAGTTTATTACCAAAATAAAAGGTAATTTTTGAAGATTTATTTATTTATGTATGCATTTATTTATTTATTTCCATTTGTTTAATGGGAAAGTCTGACTAGGTCATAAGTATCCCCTTTTTAGCAGAAGCCTGGTGAGAAAAGCTCAGTCATTCTTATATATACATAATTGCTTTGATTTGTTTACACTGTTGCAGACAATATTTAGGTGCTTCAAATATAAAATAATGGTTTTATGTAACTATTCAAGGCAACTGTACATTTTTGTCCTAAAATATCTGGACATTTGCCATTTTGATGTTGCTTCACAGTGCACAACTGCCCAGATAGGAACTGTCCTGCATGAAGTAGAACATTTGATAACACCATCTCACTGCCATTATACATAGCACACATTGGAAGCCTCCTTTATAACATAATGATAGTCTGTACTGAATATTATACCATGACCGCCGAAAAACGTGCACGCTGATTGGCCAGCGTGCCCGTTGTAAATCGAGTTATACTAATGGAAAAAGGTCCGTCGCCGGACTTTTTCCATTAGTATAACACAATTTTAACACTGTCTCGCTATGTTAAATGGGTTTAACATGGCGAGACACTTTAAAATAAGCACGGAGATCTCCGTTGCTTATTTTAACTGTCTCATGTTAAACCCATTTAACATAGCGACAGTGTTTAAAAGCAACGAGAAAGCAAGATCTCCGTTGCTTTTTAGTTTAGCTATGTTAAATGAGTTTAACATGGCGAGACAGTTTTAAAATAAGCAACAGACATCTCCATTGCTTATTTTAAAACTGTCTCCATGTTAAACTCATTTAACATAGCTACTAAAAAGCGGAGATCTTGCTTTCCGTTGCTGCCAACTCTGATGTACTGCGCGGCGCGCAGTACATCAGAACTGCGGATGCCAGACATCTGCGGAAGGGCAGTAAACAGGCATTATACTATGCCATTATTTAAGAAAAGTAATAGTTTCTTTTCTTAAATAATGTCATGGTATAATAACCACTTCTGGGTGTGGGTAATGCTAAATTTACCCACGGTTGGCTTTGTTTGGTACGCCAACTGTGGGTAAATTTAGCATTACCCACACCCAGGCGTGGGTTATTGCTATAATCACCATTCCTTAATACAGTAGTACCTATCATTATGTTTGGGTCAAAAGTCTCTTTTCAGTACAATACTTGTTATGAAACCATGTACTACAGATTCCTCACTCTCTTAGAGCGGTATGTTAATCTCAAGGGCACCACCATTTGTCTTTTGGCTGTATTACTGAGATTATACAATGTCACTTTCCTTCAATGACTGTACTTGAAACAGTGTAGATATGCTCTAATATGCATGCTACCTCTGATCATAATATGTTGTGCTTTGCTTCCTTTTCTTTGTCACTCTATACTACAAAAATGCAGTATGTTTCCTCAGCTACTGTGCTACCTTATGCCTACCACTGATTTTTATTTTTTTATTTTTAGAAGGGTATGCTTAGTTGCCATTCAGACCACTATACATCCATTTATAAGCTATTTGTTCTGTGATGTAAAGCATATCCCACCCTTTCACATGCCAATCAACAGTCTTCACCTCATCCTGTGTGGCCACTCTGCATTTCTAGGGTGTCTACCACAGGGACATTTTAAGCGATCTGAGTGTTACATATTGGGGTGGTATCCTGACACACTGCTCTAATCAGCTTAAGTCAATCATGTCAAAGTGAAGCAGCAGTAACTGTATACCAAGATCTCCTAGATCACACAAATTTCCATTGTGTACTGTTTGTGAGTGCCTTTAGGAGCCATAACAAGAAAACCAACACCTTACAAGTTCTCCTCACTCTGGAGAATATAGACATCTGTGCAGTTACTGTGACGTGACTTATACCCAGAAAAAGTACTTCGGCAGTAAAAGGCTACAATGCCTTCCACACATTTAGACTATCAGCCACACAGGCAAGGACCAAAGGTGGAGGTGTCTCGATTTACATTAACAGCAACAAGTATATCTCAAGGTTGGTTAAACAGGTAGATATACTGGAGTGCATCCATGTGCACATCACCTTAGATAGAGTCCTTTACCATATCTAGTAAGCCACAGGTCACCATCTATATGTCAAGAATCTATATCTTTAGCCTAGTATATACCTATGAACCTAGATGTGCTACATGAAGCAGCATCATGGCACACACTTGTATTCATGACCTCATCCATGGAGCCTTCCTTCTCTGCTTGGAAAAAATACTATACATTCCATCGCAGACATCTCTTAAAGGTACCATTACTTTTACCTTAAAACCTCTCTGTGTGCTTTCCAGGCAACTCTGTCATATAAAGGTTTTGGGGTCTACACCCAAAGTACTTGGATTAATTTTACATTAATGACATTATAGTACAGCTCAGGGGTGCTACACTCCTGAGTGTGCCTGCTTTCAGAGGAGATATTAAATTGAGGTCCCCATCTACCAATGTTGGTGTTAGTTCAGATGGATGCCAAGGATATCACAGCACATGTTGAAAATAATGGAATTTCTCGGATGCCCTGGCCAGTTTTTCCCTATTCATCAGCATCTTTATAAACCCACTGTTGTTTAAAACCTCATAAAAATTATTTTTGTTAGTTTCAAATATAGACAGTCCTTGTATACAACCATGCTGTAATTGTCTGATTTCACTTTTCAGTTGTAATAACTGCACTTTGTTGACTGTATAGTCTGCTGTGTAATACAGGCAAATCCCTTCCCCAATACTGCTTCCCTTGAATGAAACCTTCTCTTAAATAGTAAGACCAGAAGTGCCAAATCCAACTATGGGTTAAAACAAATGCTAACATGTAATATGATGCAACCAAACAAAGTTGTCATGAGCACAAAAACTACACTCACCACACAGTGTCCACCATACACATAGACCTACTTATGCTGAGGCACTAAAAAGCAACTTTCCTAAACCTCAAAAAACCTCATAACCCTATAAATGGCAATGTCTTTCCTCAGCAATCTCTAAAGCACTCACCAGACACCACACATACACCTACACCCAGTGGAGCCCCAAGATCAGAGCCCAAAAGACAGTCAAACACATGTTCGACACACAGATGCCACACTCACCAGATTGAACAAGGAGAAAGTAATGGTTAGTTGCTTATCTGGAGCCAGGATCACCAAGTTATGCACACACTCAAGTCACTACTCCGCAGGTACCAGTATGATTCTATCATAATCTATGTGGATGCAAATGATCTGAGACATAACTCCTTGGACTATATGAAGAGACATTATTGCCCTCTCTGAATATGTGGCCTAGACAGGTATGTCCTTTGCATTGAGCAGCATTCTACCTTCTCCAAGGATGCTGCAGTATGAACAAAAGATGATCGACTTCAATAATTGGCTTAATTTCCCATGTCATTTCAGAGGGATTCCATATTTGTCAGCATGGGAGACCATGGTTAACAAACCACCTTGTTTTGCAAAGGATGCTCTGCACCTTTCCCCCCCCAAGGCTTCATAATATTAGCTAAAACTGTATCCACCCCATTAGAGCCTTTTTTAGGCAGTGCCAAAATTGACAGATCTATTGATATAGCAAATAAAACCCAAAAGAAACCTAAAGGTATTACAGCTCAGTGCTTGGAGCCTAAACAAGATACGCCACAACCTACAAGCTCTTCTCACTTTAGAGATTATAGACATCTGTGCCATTACTGAGATATAGCTTAAAGCCACAGAAAGTGCTCCAGTGGTGCAAGGCTTCAGTGTCTTCCACACGTTTAGACCATCAGCGGACAAAAGGTACAGGTGCCTTGATCTACATTAACAAGTATGCCTCTAGGTTGGTTAAACAGGATGATACCCTAGAGTTTATCCATGTGCAAATCACTTTAAGTAAAGTCCCACACCATATCATAGAAATCTATATGTCACCATCTATGTCTCAAGAATAACATAGCTTGTACCTAGACCTAATGAAGACAATCACCATCCAACCAGCTACCCTCCCTATTCATGAAAGACTCTTGACCAGATAGTGTGCACACCCACCAGAGGGTCAAACATACCAGACCTCATATTCAGTAATATGTGAGAGCACTGGATCCACCAGTGTCACTTCCTCACTTGTGAGGTTGGACCATAAACTTGTCTCCTTTGAAATAATAATCAACTTGGTAACTTCTGCAAATTCTGTAATAGTTAGAAAATATTCTAAAGCAAACTACATCCAATTTAGTGACAGTTTGTCAAAATTTAGTGCCCCTCCTAACCCTGAGTTCACAGCAACTTATGTGGAATTGTTCACAGAGACCCTGTATAACCCTGTAAATTGTTGCATAGAAGTTGCCCTAATAGATGTAAGCCCAAAATAAACTATAAAAACAAACCACACTACTGGAATCCTAACTTTAATGGGGTATTTAACAAAAGGAAAACATTCATGGCTTAAATCAAGAAGTGCAGTTCTTATAATGATAAGAGTTCTCTAATTAAGCTATACTAGAAACTAAGACAACTAATTAATTCCATCAAGACCACTTGACAAGGCTAAAGACAACCACAAGGCCTTCTAGATCTATGTCTCAAAGGCTGCACAGTGTGCCAAACTGGTGGTCGGTATTGCCTTCACCGAGCAGAGTGATATAGTGAATATGCTGTCTGCCACATTCAGATCAGACATCACCCCTCACTCCCTCACTGCCTCCCCAATGAAATAGGAACCAAAAACAGCCATGAACTGACTATAGAAAAGTGCACCCAGGAAGCATGAACACAGGTTGGAAAAAAAGGTTTTATCCAACCTGTGTTCATGCTTCCTGCATGTACTTTTTTATAGTCCCCAATGAAATGCCTACTAGCATAACCCCATCCCCAAATTATTAGCAGGGTGCAGGTCCTAGCTGCATTCGCTAAGGTCAAAAACACAGCCCAAATGGGCCCTGACAATATCCAGACATGCCTTCTAAATAGATTGAAACATGATCTATCAGGACTATTTGAGTCACTTTTCAACTATAGCCTCAAACAGACTTTGTACCTTATGAATGGAGGACTGCAATGGTTATCACACTTCAGAAGGATTGACCATCAACTGACCCCAGAAACTGCAGGCCCATTATTTGGCTAATGTAATATGCAAAGTCATAGAATGAATCATCATGAAATGATCAACAAAGACATAAGCAACAAACTGGTAAAAATAACTGAAATAACTGATAAAATTCTACCACAAGAACATAGGGTAGTGAAGGAAAAGGGGGGAGGTGAAAGCAAATACCATCGTGGAAATATCGAATAGAGAAAACTATAAAGCAGCTAAGACAAGAAGTGTCATTGTTAGAAGATTATAGAAGGGGGAACAGATCAACAAAAATATTAAGAAAAATAGATGTGATAAAAGCAATGTGCAGTATTAGAACAGACCAGGATCTATTATGCGCTATTGGAGATAACAAACTAAAAATTTCAAAACAGGTGGAAAGACTCAGAAGATACGAAGATAAATATAAGGGAAAAGCACAAAATAAGCAATTTACCAATGACCCAAAAAAGTTTTTAGAGAATAGGGAAATAAGGTAAAAGGAACTGATAGACCACCAAAAAAAAGAGGAAGTAGATACATTTTGGAGAAGTATCTATGAAGACCCTGTGGAACATAACAAAGATGCTAAATGGATAAAGAAAGTAAAAGAAAGAATAAGAAGTTTAAAGATACAGGATATGAAATGGGATGAAATAACAACCAGAGAGATTGAAACAAAGTTGAGAAAAGCCTCTAATTGGAAAACCCCAGGCCCAGATGCAGTACCTAACATTTAGCTTAAAGTATTAACTTCTTTACATGAGGATCTAGCCATGAGTAAGAACTATTTATATGCACACCCCGAACATACTCCACACTGGCTAACAAAAGGAAAAACAATGCTCTTACTTAAGAGTGAACCTGCAAGCTACTGTAAAAATTATAGACAAATAACTTGTCTTCCGATGACGTATAAACTATAAATGGGGATTGGCACAGACAGAGATTATAGTCATTTAGAAGAAAACTCAATTATGGCAGTAGAACAAAAGGGCAATAAAAGAAAGTCATATGGAACAAAGGATCATTTGTTGTTAAAGTTATAGTGGTGAATTGTAAGAAAGGGAAGAATCTAAGTATGGCATGGATTGACTATAAAAAAGCATTTGATAGTATCCCACATTCACGAATAAAAGAGTGCTTAAAAATGTATAAGGTACATCCTACACAGATTGATTACATTACAGTAACCATGAAACAGTGGCAGACCACTTTGCAATTAAGCCATGATAAAGGATCTGTTATATTCATACTGTACATATTATTAGTCTTAGGCTGATCTTTTCTAAGTACAATATACCTAGCTTAGAATTAATTTCAGCCACTGAGTCAGGAAGCCAGCAGCCAGACTCCTCTCTGTCCCTGCACCATCTACTTTTCCTCCTCCCTGACTCCACTTTCTGAGCCACCTCTAACTGCTATCTCTATTACAGATACTTGTATTATGCTCTCTGCCCACTAGGTGGCACTTTAATCCAGCCTTGTGCGAAAACCCTTCCTCTACTTTACCTAGTTTCATTTTCTAGATTCCTTATCAGTTTTTCACCCCTTGACTAGTTGCTAATCTTCCTGTTATCTCACTGCCCCTAGCATCTCTTTTCCCTCCTCCTAGCTGTTTTTCTATTTATTTTATTGTTCCCACTCCACTATCCTTTTTAACTATTAACTGCTTCACCACATTCTGCTTACCTGTGACCACTTTCTCTGCCTCAGGAATCTCCTCCTCTCTGATTGTCTCTGGAAAATCTTTCATATAGCTGCTCTAACCCGCTCCGTTCGCCCTTCGGGCTCACTCCGATCCCTTACCCTACCACCAATTCCCACACACACCCAGTAGTCCTAGCTATATACTTCTATTGCCACACCCCCTCCCATTATCACCCTATCGCATTCTACTTCTACTTAACCACACCCCCTACCTCAACAATTTCTTAATTCAGTTAATTTACCCTTTAGGTCCACTCCCTAACCTTTCCACACCTTATCCTGTATTGCTAATATTTTATAGCTTCACTCTTACTACCACCTTTTATTTAGTTTATTGTTCACTTCTTCCCTCAAGCTACTTCATCTCACACAGCACTCTCTCCTTCTCCTACCTTTATTCTTACGTACTACACTCCTTCCGTCAACATACTCTAACTCCTTTTCTACACATTCTAATGGACCCAACACACAAGTCTATATACACAAACCTACTACTCTTAACTACAACTCTTGCTTCTCTTACTATACCATACACACTAACCTTCCTTGAACATTTTTCTCTTCCTGAGCAACACCACCCCTACCAACAAACTCTACCTGTTTCTCACATAAACTCCCTCAAACACAGTAACATAACCTCCACCTCTATCTATTTACTTCCAAAGTACCATAGATCTATCCATGTTACTTACTTTTTTGTCAAAAAACCCTAATCAATTACTACAAAATCCTTAAGTTTGTACAATATCTTCAACAACACCCCCTATTAGATGGTGATATTCATCCAAACCCTGGCCCTAATACTAATATTCACAATAACCCACACAAACCTAACATCTCCTACTATCACTACCCCAAATAGACTATCTAACTCCCTCCTGATAGCTCACCTTAACATCCATAGCATTAATAATAAAATTAGTCACCTACATGCACTCTTAGAGGTGCACTCATTTGATATTCTCTGTATTACAGAGATATGGCTAAAACCCTCAACTCTGGATTAGGAGATTACCCCTCCTGGATATAATATCCTAAGATATGACCACAAAATCAAAAAGGGTGGAGGTGTAGCCATTTTGTATAAATCTGAACTCCAAGTTTCACCCTTCAATGTGCTCCTACCCTCAGATACCAATGCAGAAACCCTTACCGCCAAGCTACAAATCAACAACTCCAAATTTATCTATCTAATTTGCACATATCCCCCCCTGGAAATAATATTAATACACTTGAAAACATACTTAGTTACCTCTCTACCCACCTACCTCAGGAAACCATTGTGTTAGGTGACTTTAATATAGACTGAGCAACCTGTAGTTCCATTAATCCTACCAATCACATAAATCTTCACGGTTTCTCACAAATAATAACCACCTCTAGTAGAATCCATAAGCCAAGCAATAAGGAAACCACCCTGGACTGGATCCCTCTCAACAGCCATCTTGATACTTATAAACCAGGAACCCTTTCCGATGATATCAGTGACCATATGCTAACCTATATTATTAAACAAAAAATTCATAGCCCTAATACTAATAATTTAAAAACCTCCCGCTCCAAAAAATTCTTTATTCCAGAGAGCTTCCAAAATGAACTGAAAGCATGTGACTGGTCACCTATGTTTCATCTTCAACTTGATGAAGCAGTGACCTACTTTAATACTAAATTCCTTCAAATCCTAGATTACCAGGCCCCCTATCGCTCTTCCCAAATACGGACCAAAATTGCCCCCTGGCTTACAAAGCATACTAGGCAAAAGATCCTCCTCAGAAATAAAATTTGGGCCAAATGGAGAGCCTCCAAAAGTCCATCAGATCAACTTTACTTTAAACAGTTAAGAAATGACACCAAGAAAGGCATTCTCAGAGACAAAAAAGACTATTACCTTCACCACCAACAAAAAACACAAAAATTCTGGTCAGGCATTAACAAACTTCTTCAGCCAGGGCACTCTAAAACTCCTGTCCCTTCAGGATTCAACCATGATAACTCTAACCAGATTCCTGATGCCTTTAATAACTATTTTACTGAAGCCATTCTAACCCTAGCTAATACTTTACCACCAATTACCACTTCACCATTATATACCACTAATACTCCAACTCCAACCTTTCATATATAATCTGTACCCGCATCCCTTATTTGCAACCGCCTTCAAAAACTTAAACCATGCACCCCTTCTGCTGACTGTCTTCCAGCAGAATACCTGCAAATTGCAGCTAAAGCCATTGCCTATCCCATCTCCATCCTTATAAATAGAACAATTTTAGAAAGCAAAATCCCTTCCATATGGAAAGTATCCCACATCATCCCTCTACACAAAGGTGGGTTATCTACCGAGCTCTCCAACTTTTGGCCTATCGCCTTACTCTCTCCAATAGCTAAAATAATGGAAAAATGCATACACAGACAACTACTTGACCACCTTCTCCATAAAAATTTACTTGGCAACTGTCAGCATGATTTTAGGCCATCCCATAGCACAACAACTGCCCTGCTATCCTTTTCTGATTCCATAAAAAAAATCATAACAATAATACTTTCTCCTCTGCACTATTTATTGCCCTTTGATATGGTGAACCATAACATGCTTATTGACATACTAAAAGCCCAATCACTTGACGCACAAACACTACAATGGTTTAAATCCTATCTTGAAAACAGACATCGAGCAGTCATTTGGGATAATAATCTTTCTACTTCCCTCCCTGTGAACATTGGAGTACCACAAGACTCTATTTTAGGACCTCTTCTCTTTTCATTGTTTATTAATGATCTACATACCAAAATTCCTCAAGCCACCTGCATACAATATGCAGATGACTCAACTTTATTTTGTTCAGCCAAGTCCATAACCTCTCTCTAGTCCCTCACCCAAACAGTATTTAACAGTGTTGAAAACTGGTTCATGCAACACTGCCTCCTTCTGAACCGCAAAAAAACAAAATTATTGTTCTTTGCTCCTACTCATACGTCACCTCAACTACACTTCACAGTAACCTCTAACAATGGAACTAACATATCCCCTGACACTACAACCTGTCTACTGGGAGTAACAATTAATAACAACCTTAGCTATGATGACCATATTAATTCTACAATAAAGTCTGTCAACAAAAAACTAGGCACCCTTTACAGAATCAAACCCTTCCTAACCCCTTCAGCCAGAATCATTATTGCTCAGACCCACCTGATCTCTAACCTGTTCTATGCTTCTGCAACATATACCAATCTATCTAGAAACAACCTCACCAAACTTTCCACCAGTTACAATAACATTGCCAGATTTGCCACTGGCACCCCCTTTAGAACTCACCACTGTCACAACCTCAAACAACTGGGATGGTTAGAAATGCAGAATCAACTACTTTGTCAACAACTTGTTGTCACCCAAAAGATCCTTTATCACCCTAATAATATCCCAATCCTTACTAATCTAATTAGCCCCTACAAAAATCTTGCAACACTACGCTCAGCTAACAAACTTCTAGTTTCCACTATTAAATCTAACAACAAAGCTGGGGACTCACTTTTCACCAACACAGTAGGAAAAAGCTGGAACCAGCTTCCTAGTGAACTTTCCTCTCTTGCTTCCACTCATCTTTATAAAAAGCATAGGTTCATAGGTTAGTACTAATCTAACTGCCCTTGCGAGCCATTTTAAGCCTAGCCAATTATCTCTTGTGAGATTCAAACCCTGCACCTTGTGTTTGTAAGGCAAACACCTTAACCATTAGGCCACCCACATCTTAAAGAATATCTTAAAACTCACTGGCTTTGTCCCTGCTCTAACCTTGACTGATATCTCATTCCCCTTCTTGCTCTCTCTACACTTCTCTACTTCACTGTTCTATGTCACATACCTGTAATATTGATTACCAAAAAAAAAAATAAAACATTTTACAATTCAAATTTTTTTTTTATTGCTCTCTCTCAAATGATTGCTCTCTGTATTTGATCTTAGCTTAAACCTACTAAAGGACTCTGTACAAGTTTATCTGTCCCTCAATGTAAACAATGTGCTGTAATTCATTGACTAATACTATATATTGTAATCTTTGCAACTGCTGAGGTTTGGAGCTTTTCTCCCTGAGCCTCTACTGAAAATGGACATATATCCAGTTAGACTAGCCCAGTCAACAAATGTAAAATAAATAAATAATAAAAATAAATATATTATTATCCCAGGGATAAAAATCCAAAGGGGGATATTCCAGGGTGACTCCCTGTCACTGTTGCTATTTTGCCTTGCCATTAATCCATTAAGCTGTTTACTTAACAGCTGAGGTCATGGCTATAATTTGACTTCTAGAAAACAACAAAGTATAATGACTTCTCATCTTTTCTTTGTTGATGATTTAAAATTGTATAGCTCATCAGATAAGAAATTGAAAGCACAGCTACAGGTTGTCAAAACTTTTTCAGATTATATTGGAATGTCATTTGGTGATGACAAATGTGCAAAAGCAACCTTTAAAAATGGAAAATTGTAGCACCAGGAAAACATCAGTTTTGGGCAAGAATGTGATATAAAAGAACTTGAGCAAGAGGGGGTGTATAAATACTTGGGAATTGATGAAGGATCAGCAATCAAACATGAACGAATGCGAATAAAGCTTAGTAAGGAATACGTTAGAAGACTTAAATTAATCCTAAAAACAGCATTGACACCTAGGAACAAGATCCAAGCTATAAATCAATTTGCTCTTCCTGTCCTAACTTATAGTTTTGGAGTGATTGATTGGCCCAAAAAGTGTTGGATAGATTGGATATCAAAACAAGAAGGATGCTTCATGCTCACCAAATGATTTATAAAAATCAGTGTATACCAAGATTGTATATTCCCTGTTCTGAAGGAGGGGTGGGCCTCTTTGAAATTAATTACATGTATAGATCTGCAATCATGGGACTCCACACGTATCTACTGACCTCACAAGATCCAAATGTGGTGAAAGTTTTGAAATATGAGGAGAATAAATTTAAGATGACATCTCTGCTTAATTTAGCAGAAGCATATCGACATCAAGCAGGAATGGAAATCAAACCAGAAGGGGATAATAATCAGGCAGCAACTGAATGCGCTAAAAAAACAAAAGAAAAAATATAAGGTGAAGGATCAGATGAGAAGGCAAGAAATGTGGAAGAAACATAAATATAGTTGCAACTATAGAAAACTTCTGGAACAGCCTCATGTTGATCAATAATGAAGATAGGAATGGTTAAGGAGAGGTGAATTTACATCAAGAAATGAAAGGTTAATATTGGCAGCCCAAGATAGTGGACTATGTACATGTTGGTTTACTAAGTCTATTGAACATGTGGGAGAAACAGATATATGTAGGTTTTGTGGAACCGAATTGGAAACAGTCACACACCTCATTGCTGGTTGCGACTCTCTTATGGCAGAGGGACTGTAAACTGAAAGGCATAATAATGTGGCGAGATTGTGCAAACATTATGGTATCGAAGTGGCTGAAAAGCACTGGAAACATAAGCCACAAAGAATTATAGAAAATTATGAAGTTTACATCGCATGGGATCACCCAATACCAACAGTCCAAAAATAGATGCTAGAAAACCAGATATAGTGGTCCAAGAAAAGAAGACAAAAGTAGCATTGATCGTTGAAATTGCCACACCTAGTGACTACAGTGTCTTGCATACAGAGAGAGACACAAAAGTCATAAAATACCTCAATCTGCAGGCAGAAACGAGAGCCATGTGGAAGAAAGATACCTAGACAGTTCTAATAGTAGTAGGAGCAACTGGTCTTATAAAAAAGAATTTATAATCGTATTTAGATATGTTACCAATTCATGTAACATCATACGAATTGCAGAAGGAGTCATTACTGGGCACGTTGCAGGTGCTGTGAAGAGCACTTTTGGCTAACATCAAAGAGTGAAACAATACTAATTTCATGAACTTTAATCTTACTTTGACTTAGGAATGGGGTCCATTTCCGTCATGGTATTAGAAACCCAAAAGATTTTGAGAAATTAAAATGGTAAAAAAACATAAGCAGTCTTCAGACACTGGAGCCAACCCAGTTTGGGTTTGTCAAGGGTAGGTCATGCCTACTGAACCTGGTGGACTTCTTTGAGAAAGTCACCAAGGCAATGGATAAGGGGAAAACAGTGCATACCACCTACCTGGACCAGGCTAAGGTATTTGATACAATACCCCATTTGGCTATAGTTGGCAGATTCACCAAACTGGGCATAAACCCCTACATAACTCACTGGACTGCCAGCTGGCTCACAGATAGGACCTAGGAACTCAAGGCTGGTGAGATCACCTCCACTAAGAGACTGGTCACCAGCAGGGAACATCAGGGCTCCATGCTAGGCTTGCTTCTCTTTGTTTAATACTTCTCGGAGGTCAAAGCTAATGTCAAGGAACGTTGGCCAAGTTCACAGATGTTTGCAAATTGAACACTATAATAGATTCCACAATGACACAAACATCTTGTAAGAAAGTCTAACGCAGGCAAATGACTGGTTTCAAAGTCACAGATTAAAATTCCATGTCAAGAAATGCATTATAGTGCCTTCTAGGAAAATGGCCATCCAAAACCTCACAAGCAATACTCAGGGATATACTGAATTAATGGTAAATGGTGCCACCTATACGGAGTGAGAAAAATATAGCAAAGCTCATGGCTGACAAATTTAGCTCTAGTTTTACCCCCACCACCATATTCCCCTCAGGAAATACCCATATCCATAACTCCCCAAACTATCACTAGAAAGCAAATTCTCAAGGTGTTCTCCAAGGCCAAAATGACTGCATCAGTGGGTCCTGATTAATATCCAAAGATGCCTCCTTAAACAGCAATATACATGAACTATAGGGACAACTAGAAGCACTATTTAATCACAGCGTCCAAATAGGCTTTGTGCCAAATGAGGTAACCATTTGAAATGTTGGGATCCAAGTGAGTCCTGAAACATGGAGACTGAATGGCCAAAAGAATGGATTTATTTATACAAAGTCTGAGATGATATTTCTCAGAATATTCCCTTTTCTCCAAGGTATGGTGCTGTCAGAGTTCATATGCATAAGTTCAGGAGCCTCCTCCACAAAGAAATTTTCAGGAGAACACAGATATTGGAAATTTGCTCTTCTGTTTTTTTTTTTTTGGGGGGGGCTGGTTGGGACTTGGCATATTAAGTGCTGACATTTCAATAGGGAGCTGTCAAATTAATATGTCTGGAATGGCTGTCCTGTTTCACAAGGGTGCACCATCAACAGACCCAGGGAATTATTGACACAGAAGCCTGACTAGCCTGATATACAAACCTATGGAAAGAATAATCTTGGATATCCTAAATGACAGTGTAGGTAACCTACAAACACCTGACCCAAATCAGTTTACATTTGTCAAGAGTAAGTCTTGCCTACTGAACCTGTTGGAATTCTTCGAGAAGTTCATCAAAGCAGTGGACTATGGCAAAATTATGCATACTGCTTACCTCAACCTGGCCAAGGCATTTGACAGAAAAAACACTTGGGAGCTGTAGAAAAGCTCACTAAACTAGGTATAAATGCACATGTTACACACTGGATAGCCACCTGGCTTACAAACAGGATCCAAGAAGTTAGAATGGGGAGACTTCCTTCTCAAAAAGGCCAGTTACTAGTGTGGTATCTCAGGGCTCATTGATATGATAACAACTGTTTGGTATCTACTTCTCGGAGTCAAGGCTTACATCAATGGCTTTTGCTGACCAAGTTTGTCAATGATTGCAAATTGTGGGCCATCTTTGAATCTCCCAAGAGACAAATATCCTCCAAGAAGGCCTGACACAGACTAATAATTTGTGCCACAGCCATGGCCTAAAACTCAGTATCAAAAGTACATCATAACATCTTTTGGAAATATGTGCACCCCAGCAAACCACTTCATTGACAATACATACCTAACAGTAGACTCAGTAGTCAGAGATGTGGGAATGTACATAAACAGTGATTTAATGTTTGATGAAGTGAAGAAATCTTATAAGCAGTGGTATGGCATCTAGATCCAGGCAAGTCATTTTTTCCATTGTTTCATTGACTATGCCCTCATCAGACCAATCACTGAGTACATTGCCCCCTCTGGTATGTACCTGGCCATGTATATGCACGAACGGGAGCATCTCCAGAGGTTCCTCACAATAAGAATACATGATATGGAAAACAAGTCCTATGCACTCTGCTTCCAAGCCTTGTGCTGATATTCTATCTTCTATAGGCTGCAGAATGGCCGAAAGAATGGACTTACAGTCTGAGATGCCATTTCCCAGAAGCCTGGCTAGCTTGATTTATAAAGCAATGGAGAGAATAATCATGGATATCCTAAATCATAATATAGATAACCTACAAACATTGGACCCAAATCAGTTTTGGTTTCTCATCCTGGTGGACTTCTTTGAGAAGTTCTCCAAAACAATGGACAAGGGCAAGGGAGAACTGGTGCCTACTGCCTACCTCAACCTGGCCAAGGCATGTGACAGAATAATCACTTAGGAAATGTAGAAAAGCTCACTAAACTAGGTATAAATCTAAATGTTACCCACTGGATAGCCATACTTTTCCCTAAAGTATGGCGATCTCTGAGTTGTTACATATATAGTTTGGGGTGTGTGGGAGATATGCCCCCCCCCCCCTAGCAAAAAGATGTTTAAAGGAGAAGAGCAATTTTTGAAATTTGCTCTTCTCCTGTGTTTTCAGTCTTTTTTTTTTTGCACTCTGCATTTCAAGTGTTGATATTTCAGTAGGGAGCTGTCTCAGAGGCTCCCCCTTCTCTGGAACACGCTACTCATCCATGAGAAGTAGAGCTCATCTTTGCACTTATTCAAGCAAAACTTGAAAGCACTCACTTGGATCCTGTACTTGTTTTATTTTCTTTTTATTAAAACTCTTGAAGTGAAAACTGGAGTTTTTATGTTATCTTCAGCTGTGGAGAGCCTCTTTTGTGTTTTTTTTTCTCATTTGGACTTGATTATTTACACAGCTAAATAGTCACATGGCAATGTTACTATTACTTTTTTGTTTTTAAACATAGTACATCTGCAGTATAGAAATCATTCAAAAGCACCACTGTACCATATTTTACCATAGGACAAATGGAGTGCCTGTAAAGGGAGATGCTCCCCCCTTAACATCCCCACTTGGTTTTAGTAAAGGTCCAAAGTTTGTTTAACTAAAGTTCCAAGCATTTTATTTTAAGATAATACTGTACATCTCTTTATTAGGGAAGTTTAAACAATGTATTGAATGTTAGTGTGCAGTGGAGTGCAAACATAATTCAAAAGCACTACTACACGTAGCAGTGGCTTTGAACTGCCAGTTACTGATACCATACCCAAACCTGCAAGGAAGGTTAATGTGGTGCTTCTTTGAGATATTTCCTAAACAAACAAAGTTATTGTTGCCTTCTTGACCAAATATGATTGAGTGACTGGGTTTCACTGAAAAGCAATTTGTGTCATAAAATCATATTGTGGGACAATGACCTATGCAAAGTTCTTATACAGAATATGAAATGACCATTTCTATTGAAATTAATTCACCAGGAATCTTTATGTCAAACACGAGCAACACCATCTCATACCATAGCCCTCCAAGTTTACATGGAAGTAAACATCTCCATAAATTTCTGCTTACCAGTGCACATGTTTATTTATTTATTTGCATTTGTTTACCGGGATGGTCCAGCTGGTCTAGAAGTACCCATTTTCAGTGGAGTCCTGAGGAGAAAAGCTCCACATATAAATCATTTTACATACAATACAGAATTTACATTAATAAAGACATTTAGCACATATTATTGGCAGCTTATTCAATTGGTGAAAAAGCAGTAGATAAGTAATCTTTCTCAAATCAAAGCTATTATACAAGCAATACAGAGTATATACATGAGAACATTCCATATGAGTAGTTTTCAACTAGCAAAATTTATATAGGACACTTCATGCAGTGGGTGCAAAGCAGATATAGGAATTAAACAGAGACTAGGTACTTAAACTTTTCACATGTTTTGGAGGTGTCATAGCTGAGTGATAGGCTATATGAGTCCTGTTATAGGAATCAGCAAAGTCGGTGGATATTGTTGCAGATATAAGTGGTGGTATGATATTAAGGTAGGGTGCAAGAGTACCTGAATGTCTCGCCTGGTTCAATGGTAGGTCTATAAGGGTTAGGAAGAGAAGGAAGTAGACAGGAGGGATCAATGGTAGGACAATGAGGGTTAGTAGAAGGGGTAAGTAAAAAGGCAGGAGGATGTGAAAGGAAGATGCTAGAGTAGTAGAGTGGGAGTGAGAATAGTTGTGATGGTTGAAGTTAGGTTATATGAGATATGGTGTTAACACATGTGCACAGCCAAGATGAGGAGAGGTGTTGTTTCAGAGATGTCTTGAAGATGGTTACTGAGCATGTGGATCTAAGTGTTGGGGGGAGGGAGTTCCAAAGTTTTGCCATGGTAAAGGAGTAAAGCATCTGGCCAGCCGAAAGTTTGGGATTTTCTATATTTACGAGCAGTTGGTTCTTGGATTGGAGTGGTCTGTTAGGATGGTATAAAATAAGTATAGAAGAAAGAGCAGGGCACATGTATGGATTATTAATGAGTTTGTGAGCTGTAGTTAGTTGGATAAAGGTGAGATAGTTGGGGAGTTCAAACCATTTTAGGTTGCGTAATGATAAGTAGTGGTGGGATAAGTAGGGGGCATTAGTTACAAACTTAGCAATTTTGTTGTAGCATGAGTCTAGTTTGGACTTTAGAGCAGACTGAATGTTGGTGAGGAGAGGGGCACCATATAAAAGAGAGGGTAATAGAAAAGAAGAGGCAAGGGAAAGTTGGGCTGATGCACTGAGTAGATGTTTGTGTCGGTAGACAGTGCCAAGCTTTTGATGTGTCTTTTTGACATTGGACTGGATGTGCATGTCAAATGTGAGGTTTTCATCTATGATGACACCTAGGAGTTTTGTGCTAGGTACAATGTCGATGGTGGTACCACTTAGGAGTTGAATGGTGAATTTCTCTTTTTGTAGGGGTGTGACTTTTTGGGGGTAAAGATTACTAGTTTGGTTTTCTGGGGTTCAGGGCAAGATCACACACATACATATCTGCTATGCATACCTATAAACAACACACACACACACACACACACACACACACACACACACACACACACACACACACACACACACACACACACACACACAGACATGCAAGCACACACACACACACACACACACACACACACACACACACACACACACACACACACACACACACACACACACACACACACACACACACACACACACACACACACACACACACACACACACACACACACACACACACACACACACACTAAATGGCAAGGCCAAGGTGCTGCTGCTTAAAATATAGGTCACCACGTGCAAACCTCATGGAACTACAATGCCATTGCTTAGCTTAGCAAAAGTGGAGTGTTAAGGTAGTAGAGAATACTATTGCTGGAAGCTAAGCAAAGCAGATATATGGTGGGGGGGGGGCAAAGAAAGGCACTGATCCCTGAAATGGAATATGAGCAAAAACAGCACTTCTAGCTCCACGACCTGCTCTCTTCTCTCAGACAAAGTACCTCCCCACATTCCAAATGTCATCAACTCATACCTGTTAGAATGCACATCATTATCATCTGTTTCCCTTTATTTTACATGGGGTCAGAGTGTGATGTGAGCTACCACAACCACTCGGTGCAATACCAGAGTCATGCCTAAGTGTTGTAAGTCTTCTCTCACACAATCCATCCCCCTCTTTGCCGGATGTCCTCATTCCTCTTCACTATTTCTCCCAAAACCTAGTCATCAAATTGACTTCTGTTTTCCTGTTTTACCACTGTAATCTGTTTGTTTCACTTTCTCTGTAGTTAGAATTACTTTGGCTTCTTCTTTGATGTCATCATATGACTCTGTGAATCTGTGTATGTACCACAGTGTGCATCCAACCATCATCTCAGGCACTTCATCTCCATCACTTCCATCTTCCTCAACTGCTCTGACTTCACTTCCCAGTTTCTGCACCATTCAGTAGTGTTGGTCACTACAACAATTTTGCACACCTTACTTTTCAGCTTCTTTGGCATTATTCTGTCACATACTGCCCCTTACACTCTGGCCAGTTGGCTGCAGCACCCTCTGATTCTAGCTTTGACCTCCCCATTCAGACTTGCCTTTTCCTCAACTTCTCCTTGAAACCATTAATTTGCTCTATATTTTCCCTTCTATCTCAGTTTTCAACTTCTTATGATCTTGTCATTTGTTACCATGACAACTGTCTTGTCTGTACTCAGTTTCATCCTATGTGACTTCAGTTTTTTTATTCACACCCAAATATTTTGCTATACTTTTTGTTCAGAGTCTGCTTGTAATGCCATATTGTTTGCATGCGTCAGCTTTTTTTTGCCAA